>NW_015667306.1:2663739-2673672 GCF_001515625.1 Sinocyclocheilus rhinocerous
GATATCGTCCTCTTTTGGAAGACCAAACAAAGTAGTTTCGCTTTCACAACGAAACACAGCGCCTTCATGAATAAAAGTTACGCCTTCTCTTTGCGTGAGCATTTGGGCGGCGTTATGCAGATCTTCCCACATCATGACGTAGGTATTTGGGGGCGTGTTAGAACGAGCCGTTTTAGGTAGGTGTGGCTGACTCTTAACTTTTATAAAAAATATCTCTTTGGATTTGAGACTTTAGTCTTTGCAACTTTACAGATCTTCTTTATGCACCAAGAGCTTGTAACACTCCAAAGAGAAAGAAAAAATTGAAATCGCATCATATGACCCCTTTAACTAATGTTAGTTGAACTTTATTGTACAGTGTTCTTAAAAATAAAGGATCTTTATTGGCATCAGTGATTCCATATGGCACCTGTAACATCCATGGAACCTTTCCATTCTACAAAAGGTTCTTTATCATGGAAAAAGGTTCTTTAGATGATTAAAATATATGGCTCTTTTAAGAACTGTTCACTATAGATTCCCAAAAGGTTCTTCTGCTGTTTCATCTGTTCCATGTCTTAAATGTGAGGAAACATTTGACTGGTAAAAAAAAAAGAAGTGAAAAACAGTCCCTGTCTCATCCATGGTGTTTTTCTCATTCTAGCATTCATCTCAGAGTGTACTAGATGAAAATGAGCGTATTTTTGCGGAACTGCTGCGGGCACTAGAGAGGAGGCACGGAGAAGTGAAGGAGATGATCCGAGCCCAGGAAACCCTTCTGCTGACACGTGCAGAGGGACACCTGGCCAGGCTGGAGGAGGAGATTACATTACTGAGAAAGAAGCATAATGACCTGGAGCAGCTGTCCCAATCCGACGATCATATTCATTTCTTACAGGTATTGTTGAAAAGCACTGTGGCCCACAATGCATTTGCATTTTCACTAAACAGTTCCTTAAATAACATATCTGCTTATTTTCTCCTAGAGCTGGCAGTCTCTTTCTGCTCCTTCTGGATATGAAGACTTGTCCAAGGTGACATTAGCCCCTCATCACACTTTTGACAATGCAAAGAAAGCCATCTTTGACCTGAAAGTGCAATTAGAAGACATAAGCAAAGAAGAACTGAACAAAATCTCATCTGCAGGTGTTTGAAACTCTCTATTACAAATTTATAAATAAACTGTTTTCTATTTTAATATATTTTGAAATGTAATTTATTCCTGTAATGTCAAAGCTGAATTTTAAGCAGTCTTCAGTGTCACATGATCCTTCAGAAATCATTCTAATATGCTGATTTGCCATGGTATTTTGTAGAAACCATGCTATAGTGTTTTTATTATTATTATTTGAACAATAAGAAATTCAAAAGGACTGCATTTATTTGGAATATAAATGTTTGTAAAATCTTTACCCTCTTTACTGTCTTTTTTAAAAAGATAAAAGTATTAATTTATTTTTTAAATAAATCTTACTGACCCCAAACTCTTGAACGGTAGTGTATATATGTATATATTATGTAATATATTTACCCATACATGCTTTTAATTTGCAGTGAAGGAGGTTAAAATTCTCCAGACTCTGGACCCTGCAAAAAGGGAGGAGTTTTTAGAATGTAAGTTTAAAATCAGTATAATCAATAATAAGACAATGTGCTACATAAACACATTTGTTTATGCTGATTAACATAACAACACCCCTTCTCGAACTAGATTCCTGTCAGCTCTCAATGGATCCTTCAACAGCTCATCCAAACCTGCACCTGTCAGACAGAAACACAGTTGTGCGGATGAGCAACGAGCCAAAGTCGTACCCGGAGCATCCCGATCGCTTCGAATACTGGCAGCAGGTGCTGTGTAAGGAGGGTCTGGCCGGCGGTCGCTACTACTGGGAAGTGGAGTGGAGTGGCACAGAAATAGACATCGCTGTGACTTACAGGGGGATTCAGAGGAAAGGAAATGACAACGCTGGCAGCTTTGGGGGGAATGACAAGTCTTGGAGTTTGTACTGCTCTGAATCCAAGTACTCTTTTGTACATAACAGCAAAAGCACAACTATACCTGTCCCCAATTCCTCCAGGATAGGGGTGTATGTAGATTACGAGGCTGGAACAGTGGCGTTTTACAGTGTGTCTGACACCATGAAGCTATTGCACAAGGTTCAAGCTAAATTCACTGAGCCTCTGTACCCTGGCCTTGGAGTCTGGGGATATAGGAGTACAGTACGGCTGTAATTATAGAGTAAAGTGTTCATCAGAATGTGGTTCTCCCATATGCATTGTATCTTATTTATCATAGTCAATTCAGTGAGAACAGGAAGTGAGCTACTTTCTTTCCCTGGGCATTTCAAATATGAATCACTGACAGTCATTCTGATGTATAGGCCTATATATCAGTGGCTATATAAACATCAGTTTTCACTATCAGCAGTGGGCGATCCTTAAAAAAAAACATTTTTTATGTGTAATGCATAAATTAGCTTATTGATTGATTTATTTAGTTATTTCTTTGTTCAAAATGCTTGCAGCACTCTGAACCCCATGAGAAACACAGAGACTGGGTATATTTTGTGTTCTGCTATGTTACACAGAAAACTAAGAATTCTAGATATAAAGATTATTATATATGACAAATGAAGAAACATGTTTAATGTGAATCTTGTTGTATGCTGTGTTGCTATGGTGATTCCATTACAAGTTACAATATAAGACAATACTGTATATTTGTATTTTAATACACGGAGAAAATACTGTATTTCATGACATATCTGAAAGGATTCTAAACAAGTAAAAATGCATGACTCTTTGTAATGTCCTTATTTTTTTTATTCAAAACACATCCACTAGATGGAGACATTCCAAACTTTTTTAAAGTGAGATTTGTCAGACTTTTTTTTCTTAATAAGCAATTCTTGTGTTTTGTGTTTTGTATTGTGTTTTATTTGACACATTAACACATTTTAAAATGTATTACAATAATCGATATGACTAAGTCATCATTGCCAGGCTTAAAAATATTTATATGGTCAAATGAAACAAACTTTTCACAATCAATATCTACATTCACAAGCCTGTTTTTATGACTCATACATCACTCATTCTTCTGACCACGTTCTTATCCAGGAATATTATTTTCATCATTTGCACATAGCGTCAGCTGGTTACGTCAGAACATCAAAAAGAACAAAGAAAAGATGGTGAAGAAACACGCAGCAATGTAAACACTGATTAGGCTTGCTGTTATGCGGAAGTGGATTGAGGTACCGTCTCAGCAATAGTACAGCTGTGAAATCGTGTTTTCTTCAGATTGGTTGTTGCTATGGCAATTAGTAGAAATAGAAACTATTTAATTAAAGACCATATTTATTGTTGAGTATTGTTTTCATAGTAGGCTATTCTGTGGACAGAATACGTTTGGTAACAGCTATTCTGAAAATCTGACCATCCCTGCAGCAGGATAACAGTGTCAGCTCTGATGCTTGTCTGATAAAAAGTGCTTTTTAGACAAGATGAGTAATGCATTGAACATTACAACACCAGTAGCACATCTAATCAGAGGGGAACTATCAGTACTAAAACCTAATGTAAGTGTTTAGATCATGCATTGTATATCTTGTCTAGCAGAACAAAACATCTGGATGTACAACCACTTTATTAAATACATAGCAGCTTTTCATAGACAAGACATACGTGTTATAATGATAATCATATGCTCATTCAACAAGATTGTTTAGCTAACTTATTCTGTCACTTGCAATGGTTTACTTCAGAGTTAGCTCAACTTTTGATGCAATGATGTCTGAGGCCTAAAAAAAAGCATTGCACTCATTGCAAAGTTTTTCAAGACATTAGCCAGTCAGGTCAACATAGTTCATCTAAACAGAAACTTAACTGGTGTTGAATAAGTTTGAAAGGAAAATAAGCAGAGATTCTAACTTGAAGATTACAAGATGACAAGCAATTGTTCATGATTCAAGACTAAGTCAAAGTTTTTTTTTTTTTTTCATTTTTTCCTATCCTCTTAATGATTTTATTTTTTTAAATTATTAATACAAATTATATTATTAGCATAACAATTTGCGTGTAAAGTTGAATTTTAGTTAACATTAAGTAACATGAATAACATTTGAAGATGGCTGAAAGTGTTGGGGACGTGTATTATCAAAGACGATAATTAAGAACTGCCAAATCAAATATCAGTAACTTAATTAGATAATACTCAGCAAGTACGTCATGACACTGCATCAAATTATCACTTCTAGCTACCCATCTCACATAATGTACAATGGCTTCTCCATCAAACAAAGACTAATGGTACATATTTTATTTTTTTAAATTATATGAATTAGGCTACTTCAACAACTAAAGTATTTGTAATGTTATTAATTTAGGCTTTTTATAAACCATGATTAAAATTTGAAATTAGAATGATAATATCTATAATAGCCTATATAATATTTAGAGTATATAAACGTATATACAATGACATTCACCACAAAGGCAGATTTTAGCACCTCTTTTTACTTTGAGATCATTCTGAGGTTAAATACAGATTTAAAATTATAACAAGAAATAGATTAATAGCTATGAAACTGTTTTAGAAATCAAATCTTTGCATAGCTATGATAGGAAACACTGGCATCTAACAATGCCTTGGTAAAAACAGTAATACAAATTATATTATTAGCATAACAATTTGCGTGTAAAGTTGAATTTTAGTTAACATTAAGTAACATGAATAACATTTGAAGATGGCTGAAAGTGTTGGGGACGTGTATTATCAAAGACGATAATTAAGAACTGCCAAATCAAATATCAGTAACTTAATTAGATAATACTCAGCAAGTACGTCATGACACTGCATCAAATTATCACTTCTAGCTACCCATCTCACATAATGTACAATGGCTTCTCCATCAAACAAAGACTAATGGTACATATTTTATTTTTTTAAATTATATGAATTAGGCTACTTCAACAACTAAAGTATTTGTAATGTTATTAATTTAGGCTTTTTATAAACCATGATTAAAATTTGAAATTAGAATGATAATATCTATAATAGCCTATATAATATTTAGAGTATATAAACGTATATACAATGACATTCACCACAAAGGCAGATTTTAGCACCTCTTTTTACTTTGAGATCATTCTGAGGTTAAATGCAGATTTAAAATTATAACAAGAAATAGATTAATAGCTATGAAACTGTTTTAGAAATCAAATCTTTGCATAGCTATGATAGGAAACACTGGCATCTAACAATGCCTTGGTAAAAACAGTTCATCCTAAAAATAAAGTATATACATAAACCAAAATAGGAAATAAAACAGTTATTGAATAAGCAGGTGTCCTATTCTGTGTCTAAACGCCTGAAACATTATTTCATATTTTAGAGCAGTCAATGCAATTTGGGAAAGAAATCAGTTAAATCTGTGTGTGTGTGTGTGTGTGTGAAAATTGTAATCATTAACATTTTCATAAGTAACTGTAATTTAATTAAACATTTTTGTAACTGTAACTGATTACAGTTACATTTATTTTTGTAATTTAATTACGTAACGTCGTTACATGTAACTAGTTACTCCCCAACACTGAATACAGGCCTACATATAACTAAACTCAAACACATGCTGAATGTAATATAGATGTTTACTGTAAATTAAATGCTTTTTATCTCTTTTACATGTATTGTATCTATATCTAGTTTCCGTGTAGGATAACGTACAGTACGTAAACACATCGTGTTTCACTTCAAATGACAAACATTTAGTACAGTGTATCAGGATGTTGCAGTGTGTGTTAGGGTTGTGTCGGGAGGCGGAGCTGTGCGAACAGCTGGACTGTTTTAAACAGTGCGCCTTCAGTCCACACGGCGGGACACGAGACAGAAAAACACCGAGAGCGAAGGAACTTTACACAGCCGCTGTCATTTGGACGCTTGAGGAATAACGATAAACCTGTAGCGGTCACTGGTGATTGATGCGGTCCGTTTCTGAACAGTCTGCGCTCTGTCTGCGAGTTTAACAAAGGTGGGAGAGGCGTCTGCTGTCCCCTATCACAGGGGGGAAGGTGAGAGACAGTGTCCACACATACACTACACACACGGATGTTACAATTAGGTTAAACTAACTTCAATCGTCCATTTTGCCTTGTTACCAAAAGGATGTATTTATACATGCGATGTATTTATACATTTATAAGCGACTCATTTTTCAATTATAGTCAAGTTTATTCATTCAAATGCACACCAGCTATGCATGCAGCAGTAATTGCAGGCAACGAAATGCTCTGTTGTTTCTACAGGTCCAGAGAAGAGCATAGACAGAATAACAGATATCAACTACGAGTTAAGAATGTTTACAAAATAAACAAAAGTGTAAAAATGTGTGTAGAATAATGCAAATTTCAAAGCTTGGCAAACAGGTATGCATTGTGCATTACAATATCATACATGCAAAATGCCAGGTAACAGTCTTAGGGAACTGTTTATCATGTTTTTGTCATTGTAAAGAAGATTTATTTTGTTTTGCAGATATGATCTTTAAGATAAGCCAGTTTGGGGTCATGCAACAAGTATAAATGCACATTGATGAGCAGAGGGAGACAGGCTGGCGAAGGCGAAAGAAGTGGATTTTTTGAAGGGAGCAGTAGAGGATCGTGTGCAGGAGATGTCTCTGTGGATGATATTACCCGTCAGCCTCCCAGCTCTCACCATCACTGGAATATGGGTTGTGTAAGTCCATTTTATGTCATATCATATGAAACGATCATGCTTTGGATATTGATATGGATATGGATCATGCTCTGGATCCATACCTATTATGGATAACGTGCAGGTGTCATGCATGCTTTGATAGATTACATAACTTTCAACCTAGTTTGATTTTTAACTGGATGCACACCAATTCAACAGTGTTTATTTTACAGTCTTGGTCAGTTTGCAACTTTATGGTCTGGAAGAATAAATGATGTAGTTTTTACATGTTACAAATTTAATAGTGTGATGTAACCAGTGCCCAGCTTACGAAAAAGGATGTTTTGGTAACATTTCCATTAAGTTCCCATTATGTTCTCTGAATGTTCAAAATGTCTTGGTTTTGCTAAGAATATGGTTATATTTCATTTCATAATTTTGCAAATATTATGGAAACGTTACTTTTAAATGTTCTCTGAACAAATTGAAACACGTAGTAGCATTTGAAAACATTAGACGATCATCCAAATAAAATATTTCAGGAAAAAACATTCCATGAACAATGCATAAATAATGTTTTTGTGGTACTGTTGTGAGAACATTATTGAGAATTTTTAACATGCATTGTGTTAATGTATGGGAAGAACATCTGTTCAGAAATTTGAGAGAACCTTGTCAGAACAAATTCTGAGAGCGTTTCCTGGTACATGTAGAATATGTTGAAGCCAGTTCGTTTTATGCAAATATATCACAGTTTTATGTAGGGTTGGGTATCGTTTTTTTTTTTTTTCGATACCGGTGCCAAATTGATACTTTTAAAACGGTTCCGGTGCCTAAACGGTGCATGAACCAATACTTATTAAAAAATAAATAAAAAAAAAATCCCCCAAAAATGATGGATTGGCCATTAGAATAGAAATAGAATAGAGAGTGCAAATGTTAGAGGGTCAAGTTTTTTAATTAAAAAAAACAAGCAGATAAAATTAGAAGTAGCATTAGAATAGAGAGTGCTAGAGTTAGAGGGTCAAATGAAGATGAAAGAGATCAGAGATTCAGCGGGAGTGGGATTAAGAAAATGGCCGAATCCCGGACATTTTGGGCAATTAAGAAATCCCGGCCGGATGCATTTTTGTAGGTCCAAAAAGAGGACATGTCCGGGGAAAGAGGACGTATGGTCACCCTAATTTATTGCTAATCGATGTATTCTTTTTAAAGTAGCGTATGGAACATATTTTCTGCCTCATTCTGTGACAAGAAGCCTCATCAGGTCACAAAAGGAAGCATTTGACTGGTGTTGTGGAGTAAAAAGGTTATAATGTTCTCTTTTGTTGGACAACAGGTTTAGAAATGTGAATACAAGGGAGGTTTAGCTTTAGGCGTTTTAATTTAAGCATGTTTAGCTTAGTTAACAGAAGGCTACCTGCTGCCATCAGAGCAAGTGTAATTACTGCATTCACGCGCTCCTCGATGCTCTCATTTCCCAAGTTGTGCTTTTAAGTCAGAATGTGAAAACAACTTGGACACGCTTGTTACTACAAAGATGTGTTGGATTTGTATTATTAGACCTTTCCGACTTGAGTTCACGTGCATTTTCTCAGTTTTATGTTTGTGCTGCATTGAAATGTTTTTTTTTTATAGTATACAGAGATTGCCTTCTATCTCTCCCAAAATAATGTCTCTTGTTTTTTTGTTTTTGTTTTTGTTTTAAACACCTCAAAGTTGCATCTGAATTGTGCAGTTTTCAATGTAACATAATTTGTTGTGGAAAGGTGTATTATTTCTGCAAGTATTAAATCATAAGCCAAAACATCTGAAATGCAGCCACTTTCAGTAGAATTTATAGTCAAATTCCTGAAGCTACTCTTTGAGGAGTGGGCTATACATAAATTCTGCAAAGTTGCCTATGACTGACTCGCCTGAACTTGCCTGAAAAATGTTGAAGACTTTGATGTCATTTTTAGTAAAGTCGTCATGGTACAGAAATGGAGAGAATACCCATGATGTTCAGGAAGAGAGCTGTGCATGAACCGGCATGTGATTGACTGAAGAGTCATTTTAAAGGAAATCAGCTTTTTAACTTCATGTGTGATCACAGTTGTTGGAAGTCTGTGATCAAGTGGATGTGGAATACCTTTTATGCGGTTTTATTTGCTTGAAGGTGCAGAGCTGTGCTGGCGTCTCATTGCTTGTCCCTACTTCCTTCCTGTGGAATGCTTGCAGGCGCCCTGTTTCTACGGGGAGTTCAAGATCCCCTTCCTCTCCTGTAGAGCCTTGAGTTTGAAGTCACTGAGGTGGTTACATAAAGCCTGTGAGAGTAAAACAGAGGAGGGCAACTTAGAGCAGCATCAGCGGCTTCTCATTTACTATGCCAGAGAGAGAATGTTTGGTTTATTCTTGCCATGACTCCTGTAGTGACGGTCTGGGAGAAGTTCCCAATACAACATGGACTAAATGTGGCCCGTTCTAGAGACTTTTTCTTCCATTATCTGTGCAAGAAAGACATGTTTTCATAGCTGAAAATGAAACTTCTAATTATGACCTATAAAGGAAATGAGTTACGGTTTCCAAAAATAACAACAACTAACAGTTCAGAGCACAACTGAAAATGTTTGCTGAATAGTCACACTGAATTGAATCAAAATGTACGTTTTTTTTAGTTAAACGTTATAGGCAGTTTTTGAGTAGTACGTAGCCCCCAGTGAAACGGTTGTTTAAATTATTTAGGCTACATTGTAAAAAAAAAACATTTCCATTTATGCGAGGGTAAGTTTCCAAGTCAGTGTTTCCACTTGGACGTTATTACTATACGTTGAGGCTGTTGTTTATGGTAACGTCACACAGGCTTGAATGGTCCCACAAATATGCACTGTTCCCTGCAACGTTGAACACATTGTTTATGCAAACAACACTGAGAATATTTATTCATAACAAAGGCTTTATATTTTAAAGCTTGTGCACGGTAACAGCTGAAACTGTCAGTGCTACATCTGTGTCCTCTGTGTTTGTGATGAAAGGTTTGGAAATATTAGCATTGTGCATCTCTGGTTGGGGATGTAGCCTAATTTTCCAATCAGATCAGGTTTGGTTTGATTGGACCTAAAGCTCTTGCTGATTAATTTCTCACACTTACATATACCTGCTGTGGATGCGCAGCACAAGATGTCTTTGGGGAAGTCGTGGCCTAATGGTTAGAGAGTTGGACTCGTAACCCAAAGGTTGGGGGTTCGAGTCTCGTACAGGCCGGGACTGTAGGTGGG
>NW_015667306.1:2674855-2686222 GCF_001515625.1 Sinocyclocheilus rhinocerous
TCTGGGTGTGTGTTCACGGTGTGTGTGTGTTCACTGCTGTGTGTGTGCACTTTGGATGGGATAAATGCAGAGCACTAATTCCGAGTATGGGTCACCATACTTGGCCACATGTCATGTCACTTTCACTTTGTGAATGACCGGAGTAAATGATGTTGAATGGAGGGAGTATGGACACTGGTGGAGCCTGCCATCTGTTTAGGAGGTTGTTCGTAAAAAGACATAAAAGGAAAGGAAAGGAAGGACGTGACGTGTGGCCAAGTATGGTGTCCCATACTTGGAATTTGTGCTCTGCATTTAACCCATCCAAGTGCACACACACAGCAGTGAGTAGTGAACAAACACGCACACACACACACACTGTGAACACACACCCGGAGCAATAAGCAATTAGAAGCGGGTTCATTAATTAAAACATGTTTCTAACATTATGAAGCATTCAGCCTAGCCTCTTTCTTAGATAGGAGAGTACTGTCTTAGTATACTCCAGACTAATATGCTGCTTTGCTGCTCAAGAAACATTTCTTATTATTATCAATCTTGAAAACAGTTTTGCTGCTTAATATTTTTGTGGAAACTGTGATACATTTTTAAAGATTTTTGTACAATATAATTATTATTTTAAAAACACACAATATATAATTTTAAAACATTGAAAATATATAGAATGTAAAAAAAAATATGCATTAATTAATATTTTTATCATGTGGTTGCATATCAGTTTGCAGCACTTTTCATCCACATTGCACATTTTTAGTTGTGCTCTCAAATCTGTCACTGTTTTTGCAATTGACTCAGCAGAATGCAAACAATAGTAAATAAAACTGATTTCCTTACACAAATCAGTTTGATGTTGAAAAATGTAACTCCTTTGCTTTTAAAATTTAGTTTAAATAATTTTTGGACATTCCTATTCCAGGCTTTAGTATTTTCATTCTAGTTTTGACTTGGAAATGAGCAAATACTATAAACCTTCGTCAGGGCTTAATTTAAGTCTAAAAATGAAAATTCTGTCATTTAATCACCCCCTTTTGTAAAACGTTTCTTCTGCAGAACATGTCACAGTGTTTTTAGTTTATACAATGGAAGTCAATAATCACCAAATCTGTTTGGTTACCAACATTATTTAAATTATATTTTATGTTCCACAGAAGAAAGAAAGTCATCAGGTTTAGAATGACACGATTTTGAGTAAATGATGACAGAAATTTAATTTTTGTATGTTCTATCCCTTCGAAAGAACAAAAATGAAGAAGTATCGTTTAGTCAAAAAAGTCACTATCGACTTCTGCCACGAGTTATTTCAGAGAGTGAATCCAAATCTTATGGTGAGCAGATGGGCTGGGGGTTACTCTGTATCCAGACTGTGTTTTCTGAGGAAGGCCTGTGTGACTCTTTGTGATGTTGAGAGTGACCTGGTAACAGCCTGCGTGATTATTCACAACACCAGCCAGGGCAGATGGCAGAATGTTTGTTTACCAAATGTAATTTCTCTCAGCGTTTTGCTAAGTGTAGTGCAAGGCTCAGGTGATCTGTTTCTTGTGGACACACACACACACTGAAAAAAATTTGGAGTAGGATTTACTTGAAAAAAGCTTGGAAACAATTTTCACTCAGAAAAGGCTAATTAATTTACAAAAATTTGAAAATATAAATTTTTAAGTTAAGTTTACTTGGGAATTCCCGGTAAATTTTATTGACTCTTTGTTTGTAAATTGTACTTAAGTAATGCTTATCACTGTAAAAAATTGTGCTGTTAAATAACAGTTATTTATCTGAAAAAAACAATAAGTAAGATTTACTTAATTTTTCTTTTGCAAGTTTTTGCACACATATACTTTAAAGGGGTCATATGATGCTATTTTAAAGATCATTATTTTGTGTATTTGGTGTAACAGAATATGTTGACATGCTTTAATGTTCAAAAAACACATTACACATTACATTAACACTATAATAATATACTAATATAGCATTTGCATATTATTGCTCTTTTGTTAGTTTTGATTGCTTCTATTGTCCTCATTTGTAAGTCGTTTTGGATAAAAGCGTCTGCTAAATGACTAAATTTAAATATAATGTAAATGTAAATAACAAAACTACATTGAAATTTTAAAACAAGCCCCAAATAAAATAAATAAGTAACACAAATAAAATATATCTCTTCATATAAACAAAATAAGGCTTTGTCTGTGCTCTTTCCATTTAAAATTAGAGGCAACCACTGCATTTTAATCTTGATCCAAACAAAGATGCTGCATACATGCAACATGAAATATCTGCATGAAACAGAAACAGCAGACGAGCTGAATGAGCCGCAGATTCACTCTCTGCCAGCAGGTGGCGCTTAAAGAGTTTCCTGGTTTCCGCTGTAAACAAAGCAGCGCTGCACTTATGAACTTTTAATATGCATTATACAGAGGCAAGATAAAAAGAAAAAATGCCATCTAAACTTTTCTAAAGACAGTAAGTTCCCTTCAGACACACATTCATATAAACTCATACCTCTAAATAAATCGTGATTTGTTTAGCAACTCAACCGATTTGAATCCTCATATATTTGAATCGATTTTCAACCAGCTCGCGGTTATTAGTTACATCCCTACTTATAAGGTAATATGTCCACTCAATATAATTATTACCCAAGTGAACACAGAGACCTCAATACTTGGTACACAATACACAATGACGGTAACAATCAGTGAATAGTGTTTTGAGTATGAATGGGTCATTTTGAGCAGAAAATGAACTCCAGATGTCACAAAACAGTAAGTTACTAAACCTAACAACAAAAGCAACCATAAAACAGCGTAAATACAACTCGAAAACAGTGATAAATGTAACCTTTTTAATTATTCATGCCCCAGTGCATGATGGGAAAAACAGAATCATAACTTTGATATTTACTTAAAGAATCCTTGCAAACATAACAAACAATTCCAAGTAAAATATACTTATAAGTTCGAACTTTAATTTCTACAAGCTTAAATTGAGTACTAATATATAATTTACTTTATTTTTTTTATTCTTGCCAGAACTAAATTATTTAATGTAGAAATTACATTTGTTTTTATATAGTATTTACTTCACCACAAAATAATTTTTATCAGTGCACACACACACACACATTTACTTGAGATGAAAACAAACCTAATTGCTGCTTAGCCCACTCCTGACCCTGCGTGCTGTCAGATGCAGTTATGCTGGACAAATGCAAATGTGTTTGTGTGTGTATGTCAACAGTGAGATCCGCATGGGAGAAAGACGGTCAGAGATGCTATCCAGCAGCAGGTGCCGTGTGTGTTTACTTTCCACAGAGCATTTAATAGCTTTTCTTGTCTCATTGTTCATTTGTAAGCAACTTTTGCTTTGCTTGGAAATGCTCTTTCATCAGATTCTGTTCAAATCTGTAGGCAAACGTTTGCTTTGACCGTTATCTGATGGTCCTGTGTTCATTGACATCTCTTGAGGGTCGATGTGACTGGATCAGGAGGGTGTTGACCTTGTTGCATCAGAATGACACATAATGCCGATGTAAGCTGAAGATGTACAGGTCATATTGACTACATTTCTAGAGCTTTCCGGTTTTTGGTGCAGGAAACATGCCAAAAGGTCATAAAACTCTGGTTTTATCAGTGAATACTCAGGCTGCTGCAGTGGTGTAGGACACCAACGCATATTTTTGATAGCTCTTTCTGTCTGTCCATAAGCGTCATGTTTAATAATAAAGGAACTTGCTGGATTTTATATGTTTCATACCTCTAAGCCTTAGGCCTGTACTGTGTCTCTTTGTGTAATCTCAGACATGAGTGGTTTCAATTGGTTTTGTGGTCAGGTTGACTTGAAAAATTGATTTGAAACAGTTTTATTGTGGTTGCATTCAAAGACAGATTGTTTTAGGACATGATGTTTTTATTTAGATTTGTTTATGTCCATTCTGTTTACATGATGTTTATTATGTACTGATGCAATGGTAACACTTAACCATTAGAAGGTTTAATGAAAGTGAAAGTGAAAGTGACGTGACATGTGGCCAAGTATGGTGACCCATACTCATGACTTCCCTGTTAATTAGTTTACTACATTAGCTGACATGAACTAACAATTAACAATACTTCTAAAGCATTTATTTAACCTTTATTAATCTTTTTGTTAATCTCAACAATAACTAATACTTTTTTAAAGGGGTCATATGATGCGATTTCAAGTTTTCCTTTCTCTTTGGAGTGTTACAAGCTGATTGTGCATAGATAAGATCCCTGAAGTTGCAAAGACTAAAGTCTCAAAACCAAAGAGATATTCTTTATCAAAGTTAAGACTCTGCCACGCCCCCCTAAAACGGCTCATTCTAACACGCCCCCACATATCTACATCACCATGTGGAAATATTTGCATAATGCGCCCAAATGATCACGCAAAGAAAGAAGGCGTGGTTTCAAGTAACCGCAGTTAGTGTTGAGTGTGTGTGTGCGCGCGCGCGCGAGAGAGAGAGAGAGAGAGAGAGAGAGAGAGCGGTGTGTGTGTGTGCGCGCGCGAGGGAGAGAGAGAGCGGTGTGTGTGTGTGCGTGCGCGCGCGAGTGAGAGAGAGAGCGGTGTGTGTGTGTGCGCGCGCACGCGAGCGAGAGAGAGAGAGAGAGAGCGTGCGAGAGAGAGAGCGAGACACATCACAGTGGAGTCAGCTGTCTTAACCGTGGCTTGTGTACTGAAGTTGCATCTGTTAACATCAGATAATGCACTGTGAACTGACATAAACATAAATGTTTTTATTAAATACAATAAATGCTGTAAAAAATATATTGTTTATTGTTAGTTCAATGTTATCAAATGAGACCTAATTGTAAAGTATTACCAATGCAACAATAAAGGTTCAGAAATGCACTTTTCACAATCCTTTTTAAATGAGACAAATGTGTCCTTGCAAATAGGAATGAAATATAAGTTTGTTCTTAATTCTTCTTTTAAAACTTTTATTTTGGTTTTCACTGATTATATTGTGTGGCTAATGTATCATAATTTCTATTTTTCCAGGTATGCCATGGCCTTGTATAACCAGCATGTCTGTCCTGTGGACAACTGGTAAGAATTTTACTAAAGATTATTGTGTTTTCTTTTTATTATTTTATTACATTTACATATTTATTACATTTATTTATTATTTATATTACATTTTTATATTGCTTTATACTATTGAATATTTTATTATTTATTATTATATAGTTTATATATAGTTTATATTATTATATATTTTAATTTAATGATTTTTATAATAAATATTTTAAAATGTAAAATAATGTTAAATTCTATAATACACATGAAATGTGAAACACTAACACTTTAAATGTCAAGTTTTTTATAATATGTATTATTTTTGTTAGGGTATTTTTATTTTTACATGTTTATTATTATGTTGCTAACTGATGTGCATATAATCATATTTTTAAAGAAAAGAGCTCATTTTGGTGCATGTGCTTTAAGGCTATTAATCATTTACTGATAACACCTTTTTAAAGTGCATGCCCACATCAGAGAGAGACCTCCTGACTTTGTATCTCCTACACTTCTTCTGGCGTCATCTGCTCTAATGAGTAGTGTATTTGATATGAGATGTTGAACGAGTTTCTCATTAACTTCATTTGGCTCAAGGATGTGTTAGCCAGTGAGAAATTTAATCCTGTTTATTTTTATTGTTAGTCGCAGGTTAACTTGTGCTTCATACCATGAGAGCTTTAGTCAAACATTAGCATATGGAGCATAGCGGTGACTAGGTAACTTCAGTGTTAGCGCTGCTCTTGGGCTTTGGGAGGTGCACATTGTGCTTTAATTATTTAAAGCAGTAATAATGGCGTCTGTGTGTGGGTCCGTGAGCAGAGGCGGTCGCCGAGGATTACTCATCATTAATATGAGTGATGAATAAAACCCACTGTCCCAGAATATCAGTGAAAAATGTGTACTTTCTGACTAGGTGTCATATGTAGAGCTGAAGCTGAGCAAACAAGATCAGATTTGGTCTGTTTAAAGGTGACATATCATGAAAATCTGACTTTTCCAGGTTTTAAGTGCTATAATCAGGTCCCCGGTGCATCTACCAACCAAGGAAACGTGAAAAAGATTAACCCAGTAACTTTGTTTTGGTAAGCCTTTTTCTGCAAGCGTCTGAGAATTGTGCGCTCAGAAAAACGTATATCAGAAATTTGAACTCATATGGTTTAAAACGCATGATTTCAGCGCAATAAACATGACAATCAGAACCAAAACAGATGTTTTTAGCAGATACGAGCTGTAATGGCGCAGCTCTATTCTGGAAAAGGGGGCAGGGGAGCAGCAGCTCATTTGCATTTAAAGACACAGGCCCGAATAACACCGTGTTTCTGCTTCCACTCAAAATAGGCATTTTCAAAATGATATAATAAATGATCTGTTGAGTATTTTGATCTGAAACTTCACACACACATTCTGGGGACACCAGAGACTTGTATTGCATATTGTAAAAAGGGGCATAATATGTCTCCTTTAATGAAACGTGGCCCACAGGCTGCCTTTACCTTTTACAGTGCTTTGCATTCCTGGGTAATTTTTACACTCTAGAAACAACAGTGGTCTTTCATTTACTTTTTTCGCTTGGAGGGAGGAGCATTAGTCCTGTAGTGCGGGATGTGTTTGCTTTAGTAATGAAGTGTAGCCACATTATGTTTGCCTTTAGTTCTGCATGGTGTAGTATGAATCGAAGTTATGGCGACTGTCAAAACACGTTTATACTGGAAGTGAGTTGCAGCTGTGGTCGTATCATCCAGTATACAGTAGGAATGCAGCGGTGTGTAACTTGTACAAATTCACAGACAGATGCAGCTGTTCTACTGAATACACTCAGATCTGTCTGATTGATTATTATTTATGCCCAGTGAGCAAATCTCAAAGTAGACTCCCACAGACCTGATGGACTCATTTTGGCTCTGTTTTAACTCCATATGTGTATTAATAACATGGTTGTCTGTGTATTTGTTTACTTACAGGATGTATAACCAGTCATGTGAGGTGGATCTGCCAATGCAGAGGGGACCAACCATGTGCTGTACTCTGGACAATGTTCCTCTCATAAGGTCTGTATGAAATAACAGCAAGAAAAAAACTATGCCAATGGATAACAGGGTTATACGTTTAGCATAAATAAAGCTAGCAAAGCTATAAGGCCTAGCTAGTTTGGGACTAAAGGTTACTTTGTTAGTAGTGATAAATTTATGCTTCACATTAATTCAAGAAAAATATTTGTGTAATTTTTTTCATGCAGTGACAGGGTTGAATGCTTGAGCTTTACAAATGCAGACAGCACTACAATTTGATGCAATTGTACTTTTTAAAAATATTTTGATTCATTTCTATTTTAATAATTTCTGTTTTCATTTTAATTTCAGTTATAGTAAGTTTTCTTGTATTTTTGTAAGTTTTTGTTTTTAAAAAATGTCTAAATTTCAGTCTGTTATTTTATTCTTTTTAAGTTTTATTTACACCAACTTAAACAGTTTTTAACTGTTGAAAATGTGTTAAATACAAACAATATTTTTTATATTTAATTTTATTCTAGTTTACAATTTTACAGTGTTTATGTAACGTTATAACAATGGTTTTAACATTATTCTTTTTCAAGTAATGAAAATGTTTTTTGATGGTTTTAGGTTTAGATTTAGGTACAGTTAACTACAATAACCCTGGATAATAGTTTCTCAAAACTATCCAATAGTTCTCACAAAAAATATGGAATTTGTATTTCTAATGCGTTCAAAAAAGTAATTGAACACCAAAGTGCACCTTATTCCTGGAAAGTGCCGTTCTGAGGCAGTGGTCTGTGTCAGCACATTCTTCTTGCCATGACCCCTTCCCTTCCTCTGCATGCATGTCATTTCTATTTTCCTCAATCTGAAGACCGAGATCAGGGGGAGAAACAGGAATCTAAAAGCATGTGATCTACATGGCACCCTTACGAAACAAGATATTTCACCTTTACAAGATAGTTTTACTGCTGCTGAGAGAAAAAAAGGAGCTGCAACTTGTCCACCACACAAAGGAATTTCCCAACTTACTGAGGAAAAACCGAAACCAGACTGACAAAAAGGGCAAGAACATTGAGATAGTTTTAGCCAAAGCATGTTGTTCATTTATTTGGCTCTTCTAGGCATTTTATCATCAAAGGGAAATCTGACAATGCATATATTGTGGATTCTGGAATAACTTGTGGGATCTTTGACCCGAGCTGTTCAATAGACCATCGGTCTCATTTGCCTTCAGAGCTGTTTGGTTTATGGAGTATGAACTTGAGTTATATGTTAAGTCTTATTTATGTGTGCCTTTGGGTGTGCTCATGATCTGCATTTCTACTACCAGATTGTGTGTGTGTGTGTTTGTGTGTGGGTTTATTTTGACTGCTACCCACTATAGTCAGCGGTTCTCAGCCCAGAGGTTCTCTTGAAGTGGGTGAAAGGTCAGATCCACACACACACTCACACTTGGAACAGCATACACATTTCTAGCTTATCATTATAGAGCTTAACACCTCAGTGATTTATTTATAGAAAGCATAGCTATATGTAATCCAGCAGAGGCTCATTTAGCGGGAACTTATTACATGGTTTAGGAAAGCTGAGTTTGGTTCAGAGAATTTTTATTAGGAGAACATGGCCTTACTGTTGATTTACAGTTATTCTGTCATAATTCACTAACTCTTATGTTGTTTGGAAAAGACATGAAGATTCTTCAGTCTAACTACAGAAGAAAAAAAGCCATACAGGTTTAGAAAGACATGAGCGTGATTAAATGATGACAGAATTTACATCTTTGGTTGAGATCCAGTGAGATCTGAAGTATGTAGCCTGTTATTCTCAACACTTTTCAGCTGATTGCCTGTAAGTTTACGTTTGTTTACTCCATTTATTTGCAGCTTCATCTCCTTTTAAAGGCTTCATGCCACAGTGACTGAAATGGTCTTCAGTAATGATTACCTGTGTGTTTATAAGGACAATTTCCTTTCATGGTGAGGTGCTGGCCCAGTCTTTCATCCGTAAAGGCCCTATCTTTGCTTATCTTTTGGCTTGTTCTCATACAGAGTGACAGCTGTGTGAGAAAAGCTAAGGGTCCTCAAGCCCTCTTCTAGCTCTATCCTCATTTTTTCCCAATAACCCACAGCTGCCAGTGTGCTCCCAAGAGCCGAACAGGCCTATTTTAGTCAGCTGCCAATGGGAGTTCATCCCTCAGGACCCTTTGCTTTGGAATGTGCATCTATGTATGTTTGTCTATTCATGTAATGAGAACCCTGGGCATCTAACCTCTGTTCTGATGTTCTGATCTGCAGTAAATGCGGCACACTTCCTCCAGAGAGCTGCTTCTTCAGTCTCATCTGCAGCACTGGATCCTTTATGGGTGAGTTTACAATGCACACCTCCCACTTACACTACAGTTTAGAAGTCAGTAAGATGTTTTTGAAATATTTATGCTCATCAAGGCTGCATTTATTTGATCAAAAATACAGTAAAACCGGTAATATTGTGAAATATTATTGCAATATAAATTAGCCGTTTTCTATTTTAATATTTTTTGAAGCTGCAGTCCATAAGTTTTTTGGTTAGAAATTATACAAAATCAATTTTTGAGCAAGTACATAACCGGCCAGTGTTCAAAACTATCTCCATACTTTAGCCCGATTCACAACGGTTAGCTTATAATAATGTTTTCTAATTTGAGTGGTACGGGTAGGAATTCGTGGGAAATTCGAGCATGCTGCCGCGTCATTACGTCATGTCTGTAAACATAAATAAGTTGTCCCGGCTACTAGGCTATCGCATGTGAGGATCCTGCAGGTGGCAGATCGTTTAGCCTCCTTCTCACAGCAGCTGGAATAATTAAATTGACCATTTTGATGGTGGATTGTAATCCAAAAAGGTTTATGTGTTTATGAAACACAAGTGACTGAAATTAGATTATATTCCAGTTTTAAATCTGATTTGCATCTGATTACAGATAGCCTACGTGGGATTACACAAGATTTGTATTTCAAAGAGAACCAGTTCTAATTTGCTTTTTGGGTTAAAAGAATTTCTTTATATGAAATTCGAATGGTATGATAATTAGAGATTAGACTGTACAGAAATTGAAATCTACAGGTAAAGCTAATTCACACTACATACACGTTAACATGAACAATTTGAGAACAAAGTATAACAGTAATAATAATTTGCACGGTTTGATGTGATATGAGCTAACCGGTTGTTAGATTTAATCAAAATTGTAGCACAACTTATTTTCCTCAATTAGTCAGAACAAAACTTTTAGACTTGTTACTTACTCGTTCAGATGAAAATAACCGGTGAAAATTCTTATTTACTTCCAAGACGTAGCCTAGAATCTGTGATTCCGAAGTACAGTAAATATCCACACCGGTGCGGTGACTGACAGCCACACATACTCCTCAAAATATTAGATTAATTTGCGCTGGAGCCGTGCCGGAGCACAACCCACGTTAAGAAAATAATTCCGCAAATAACTGCAATTGCAGGTTTCAAACAGAGATGGCGACAAAGAGGCCAAACTTACGGCCTGTAGCTTTAACGCTAGAACTACCGGAATTCTATAACTACTAGAATGGCCATAGCGGTCATTCTGACCGTTCCTACTAGACTGAACTGAATGCCAGTTTTGTCATATCATATTTACATTCAAAGCTTCTTTTGATGTTTTACAATGAAGCTTTGAATGTCTGTTGTCATAGTTTATGACGTAATCACCCTAAAAATAAGATTTTTTGGGTAATATTTAATTAATTGTGTAAAAGCTACGTAGACCGCTCCCGAATGTGCGTGCCTCACTTTGTGTCCAGCAAGCGGGAGAGCATACATTTTTCACCGCAGTGAAAATGTTGTATTTGAAAGTCTAAATGCCAACAAATATGAACGGAAGCAGAATATTTCTGTAGATAAAGCGTTGTGAATTTTGGAAATGATTACATACATCTTTTTTCAATACATTTTTACTTTTTAACTTTACAACGCTCTGAAGTTATTGGAAATGTTTGGATCACATAAATAGGAAACAATTCTATGCAGCCACCAGTAGAATCGTGATCAATGAATAAATGGATCTGTTATGATAGTATAGGTAATAATAAACATCATCACTGTCGCTAAAAAAAAGCCTAATTAGTTTGTTTTATTTCACAATATCAGTCTTGTCGGGGCTAAAATAAGCATTAGCTATAGCATTACACTAGCATAAAAATAATAATAGCTATTATTATTATTACGTCAATTTTGTCATAACATTGAAGTAGACTATTATTGATAACAGCCAGGCTATAGTCTTCCAGCCTAACATAGCCTACCTGGAACC
>NW_015667306.1:2686332-2698068 GCF_001515625.1 Sinocyclocheilus rhinocerous
TCATAACATTGAAGTAGACTATTATTGATAACAGCCAGGCTATAGTCTTCCAGCCTAACATACCTGGAACTGTGGCAAATTGAATGACAGCAGTTGTTGTATTGGAGGTGTCCACCCGGCTTTTTTACAAACAGAAATTTTAGCTTAGCAATAGAATATAAAAACAACTAGAACAAAAGTTGCTAGGCAACAGTGAAGTGCATCTTCAACCGCGGGAAAAAAAAATCGCAAAAGCAGAAATTATACGCCGTCTGTAATGCGAACGGTCAATTTGACCACTTTGGCCATTCAAGGTAGAAACTTTTGTGAACTAGTTTGTGTTCTGTAATTTTAATAAAATAACAATGTTATAATAAAATATACAGACATTTAGGAAAAGTGAGGGTATTATAGTTATATGGGTTTTATTTCAGCAAAGTTATTACATTTCAAAATTTAAAAACGGTCAAAATGACTCCCTTGGTAGTTCTAGTGTTAAATGTAAATTATTTCTGTGATGCAAAACTGAATTTTCAGCATCATTACTCCAGTTTTTATTTCACATGATCCTTCAGAAATCATTCTAAAATGCTGATTTGATGCTTAACAAACATTTCTTATTATCAATGTTAAAAACACCTATGCTTCATGCAAACCACAATACTCTTTTTCAGGATTTTTTTTTTAAATATAAATGTTTTGTAGCATCACAAATGTGCCACATTTGATCAATTTAATGCATCCTTGCAGAATAAAAGTATAATTTTCTTAAGAAAAAACAAAAACATATTGGCCAAAAACTTTTAAACAGCAGTGTACATTCTACTCATTCTAGATTTTATTTGCATTTAATTTCACATAGTGAAATCTTTAGCCACAAAAAAAATCACACTAACAGAAAGTGCCATCCTATAACTTGTGTCTAGCTAATTATGATGCTCAAACATAGAGCTCAGTATTTATACTTTTTGGGGAAAACTTCAAATAGCTTTCTTACATATTTATTGCATGTTAACCTGGGATAGGAGAAAGTATTTTAAAATTTGCAGATTGCACACTTTACCTTTAAGTGTTAACTTCCGTTTTCCTCTCATTTATAGCATTCCTGAACTTTATTTGGATTTTGGAATTTCAGATCAATCTGTAGTTCACTCCCCAGTAAATGATTCCCATCTGTAGCACAATGATTCAGTGTCTGGGCAGCAATCAGCTCAGGAAACCACAGGTTTAGTGTGTTTGCATTTGTGCAATATCACAGCCACTGGTTGACGAACTATACAAGGCCAACTGTCTTCAAAATTATGGATGTATTTATGTTCACTCATGTCACATTTTTAGGAGAAGACATTATCATCTAAAAACTGACTATACACACTGCTCATTCTCTAAACTTGCTTGGAAAAGCAATTGATTACATGTCACTTTGGTATTTCACAAACTCAAAAAAGCTAAATGGATATGTGCGTTCAAGCATTTATAAAACTGAGCGGTCGATGCAGTCACTGCACATTACCAAACATTGTCATGAGACGCCAAGTGAGTTGCTGTTCAGGAAGGATGAATCATCTTCAGAAATTATCTGAATTAAATTTGAATCACATCCCAGCAAAAACAAGCATAGGCCAAGCAGAAAAACAAGAACAGAAATCCCCTTAAAATACAAATGTTAATAGCTAACATTTAAATGCTTAAGCTAAATCGAATTAAAAAAACATCTTTTTTTAAAAGAACCGGTGAGTCATAGCAATAAAACTTGGCTCATGGGGCTCCCTGAACATAAATTCAGCTTTATCCTGTGTGAGCAGAGCTATACTTCACATAGATACTGTCGGTTACAGCGGAGTGCAAACTATACAGCAGGTCTGTGAGAGGAGAGACTTGTAAAGAATGATTGGTTCAGTGTGACCTCTGACCTGAGCGTCTGAGCCTGGTGGCAGTGTTCATGCTGAGAGCTGAAGGGCTGTATTGTTGTGTTCAATCCCGCACCCTGTGTAACGATAAGTGAGAGTGTTCTCCTGCTGGGAGATTCAGACTTTGCCTGTTTGCACAAGGAAATTACCGTTGTTCATCCAACAATACAAGAAAGTTGGGTTTTGAATTATTTTTCGAAGTGTTTTATATAACACGACTATCAAACAAAACCTCCTCGAATGCTACGTGATTTATTGCATCACCGTTCCAGGACAATAGGACCGTAATACAGTTGTTTACACTAAAAAAGTTTATAAAACGCAGTGCATGGCCCGATAAAAACGCATGCCGACCTTTCGATCAAGGGTGACCAGCGGTTCCCCAGGGCTGCATTGTTTTCTTCTGGCTTATATAATGCTCAGTGTTCCCAAATCTGAGCTTTCAAGAGCTTTTTTGATGTCGGCACGGCACTAGAGGAAACACCTCTCAGCACTGTAGCGCTCTAACAGAGGGGAAACAGTGTGGAGAGAGTTCACAGCAGGAACTGACCGAAGCTAGTTTAGGCTCCCATAGACCTTGTGACGGGGCTGTTGTTTACTTTTATCTCTTGTTTTTTGTTCTCTTGAGGGAATGCTGCACCAAGGTGAAAACCCGTGATCCATAAATACACAGGTGTCGACTCGCTAATGTGTTTGCTAATGTGTATTTCCGCCACATTTCACCTCTTACTAACTGGAACCTTCTCGGAGCAGAGATACACAGAAATTAGAGGAGATTACGTGACTGAAATTCTTTATGAGCGCTGATTTAGAGTCATCGCGTCATCCTCATACAATATTCCTCACAAGCTATAATTTTCACATCTCATTGCCCTTTAAAGGGTTTTCCATGGATGGTTGGCGGATGAGTATCTGTCCTGTGATTTAAAGCACTCTCATCCACATTAACCATAGAATGTCTCATCGGTTTTTATAGGATTTTTTCTCCGACGGGCAATTAAATTGTAATTAAAACGATTACAAATTGCGTTCCTTAATGGAAATAAAACGGAGAAAAAAAACAAATGTAAATATAAATATTAGATGAAAAACTTAAAAACCAAAGATTTTAAAATTTCTCTTTGCAACTAACTGAAATAAAGTAACTAAGTTAAAGTCCTGAAATTACTAAAATGACTAACTAAATGAACTGAAATTACTTATTAAAAATAAAATAAATAAAATAAAAATAAAAATAAAGCTAAATACAAGCAACTAAAAAAAAAAAATGACAAAAACACATAATGAAATTAAACTAAAATTAAAACCTGAAAATATAAAAATAACATTTTAAATATTAAGAAATACTATTATAGTATATACTAAATAATACTAAAATAACACTGATTGGAATAACAGGAAGAGGAAAATGTACTGAATTGAAATGCAAAGAAATTAATTCAGAGTTTAGTCTATCTGCCTGTCTGCAAATCTTCAAATTTCTTCTTTTTGCAAAAAGGTTTTTTCAGGCCAACATTCAAAGTTCGACTTTACAAAGCTTTATAAAATATTTAATTAATTTCAAATCTACTTCCTTTTCTTTCAAATTTGAATTGCAATTCTGCATCCCTCAATTGAAATTCAGTTCAGTTCAGTTCTGAATAATGCACAACCGTAGTTTGCAAGCACCCTGTCTGGCAATCCTAGTGTTTTCCCACGCTGTCATATTGACGCCAAACCAATGACACACTCAAGGCATATTACTCGCCTTGACCTTTATAGCTCAAGAGAGGCACATTTTCAGGCTAAACGTTGCCATTAATGTAAAGCGAGTTTGATTAGAGTTGAACATAGCTTTGTTTGTCTGTGAAGTGTGGTGGTAGAAATAATAATAGCCCATGTCAAATGGGTACCATGTGTTTCTGAGTGCCCAGTCTTGTGTCCTGCGGAATGTATTTCCAGGAAACCATGCTTACAAACACACCTACACACAAACATATACACAGACAGGCAGTTGGAAAGACTGTGACCTTTTTTGACCTTTCGTTACACCCATTTAGAAGAATGGGATTCTGGGGTTGTTCAGAGCACAAGATAAAGTTTAAAGTCAGTCCGCGGTAAGCAGATATATTTAGCCATTTACAGATTGCTGTCTATGCTGAATTCCCATTGTTTCCTGTGCCCATATCCACTGAGGGCCCATTCATGAGGGAAACATCAGCAGTAGATGCTTTGGAAGGAAGACTGTAGCTGACAGTGTAGTCCAATGCAGTAAACAACCATTACACACCACAATTTCTGTTGCTGTTGTGCCGTTTCAGCTGGATTTTATTAAACAGAGTTAATTATCTTCGCCTGCAGACTTGTTTGTTTTTCCATGCTCGTTACTTCTCCTTCTAAATACGTTACTACCACAAAAGTTACATATCTTATATGTAGTTACATCTTAGCTTTCTCCAAAAAAGACCAGCGTAAATGGTCACCAGCATGTTTTGTTTTGGATGCTGGTCCTCAGTGAGCTCTTGATCTAGCTTAACCAGCAGGACTTTCTTGATCAACCAGCTTCACCATGCTGAGTGACTTGAATCATACTGGTTAGAAACATGGCTGTAGTGGTCCGTAAGCAAGACCAGCAATAACCAGCAAGTAAATTTCATGCTGGTCCTTCATGCAGTGTCTCAATACTATAAGTAATCGTGTCATAACAGCTTTAATGTTGACTAGGAGTGTTCTGGGAGGATTGGGCTGAGAAAGAACCGGTGAGTCATAGCCACATAACCCCATCTTTCTTGTCCGAAGAATACTGGAAATCGTGTTTTGTCAGAGTGAGTCTGACTCAGTGAGTCTAAGGGACAGCTGGTTTGGAAACAAGTAAAGAGACTATCGTTCTTCTGTCTCATTTTTTGGGTCACGCTAACCTAGTAAGATAGCATAATGCTTGCCTTCATGACTTATTTCTACAAACATCTGATAAAACAACCTAAGGAGAGCGGATTAACTTGTTCCTGTACTTTAAATGATAGCTTTAATCTGTTTCTTGAAAATTTGTGGTGCGCTACTGTTTAAAAGTTGGAAGCAAGTAAGATTTGTTTTTATACTTTTATAGAGGTAAGATGCATTAAATTGATCAAAAGTGATAATAAAGACTTTTATAATGTTACAAAAGATGTTTCTTGAGCAGCAAATCAGCATTTTAGCATTTCTGAAGGATCAAGTGACTGAATACTGGAGTAATGATGCTGAAAATTCAGCTTTGCATCACAGGAATAAATGACATTTTAATTAAAAAACATATTACAATGTATAACAGTTTCTTGAAATAGTTATAATATTTTACAATTTTTACTGTATTTTTGATCAAATAAATGCATCCTTTGTGAGCATAATAGACTGCTTTCAAAATTTCAAACATATATGAAAAGTTGTATTATTATAAAGTAAATAGGCTATATAGGCTCTAGCATCTCTGTGACCGTACAGAGGACAAGTGGTTTGGATAATGGATAGGTTGAAATAGGCTATATTATGATAACTGGACTATTTAGCTATTTCTGTTCATTAAAAAAAAAAAACTCTGTGAAACTGTGCCTATCACAAATACATTAAGATGCTTCGCTGTTTTATTGTATTCATTTTGGCAACTGGATATTTGACATAACTGTCACTACTTCTGGAGATTTTTTTTTTAGATACGCCTCATATAAATCGTCTTTGATGTACGTCAGTGGAAGATTTCCCAATGAGAAGTTGAAATCATTAGAAGATGAGGGCATGTCACAACAGATTTTTCCTTTTCCAGATTTTTCCGATTGTTTTGGATAGCATACATCACTTACTCTCATGCTTCTACTCACCAAAGCCAATTTTTACTTTCATTTGGCACTTATTGAGTGTTACTTTTGGACCCTGTTTATACAGATAACATTGTATATACCTTGAATGAACTTTGGTTAACAGTGTCTGCCAAATATGGATGCAAATATGAACTCACATACTTTAGAAATCTTAAATGTTGCAAAACTGCAAAATGTTGTTATAAACATTTGACAAGGCACGCCTTAGTGACTGTTGGAGACTGTCCAGATGATTGGCACAAACTGTTTTATATTTCAATGCCACATTGTTTAAGGCTGCTAGGCTTTTCTTCGGGAATTTTGCAATGATTTTTATTTAAATGTTTAGTTCACCCAAAAATGACAATTCTGTCATTAATTACTCACCCTCATGCCGTTCCAAACCCGTAAGAACATCAAAAATATCTTAATTTGTGCTCCGAAGATGAACAAAGGTCTTACAGGTTTGGAACAACATGAGAGTGAGTAATTAATGACAGAAGTTTCATTTTTGGGTGAACTATCACTTTAAAAACTCACATTCAGTGTCTTTTAAATTTGTGCTTATCAATTGTTGGTAAAGCAACAGTTTAATTATTGTGTTTCTTTATAAAATATTTTTTATCCTCTTCCCACTCTCAGTGATGGTGATAGTGTTGCTACGCTATGCCCATGTGATAGAGAAGCACCAGAACTGTGTGTTAAACACAGCAAGTCTCTCCACCGGCTGGATCTGTGCTGCAGGACTCATCATGGTCGGCAACTTCCAGGTACAGCTTGCATAAACCTTACTTACTGTGTTCAAAATCTGCTCCACATCAGCACAGGAAGTTTTCTCCAGGGTCTTCATGTTGAACATTTGACAGCAGAAGAGGAACAGCACCCTCATAGGCTTCAGGCTCTTATTAATGCACAGTGGTTTCCTGCAGAAACACTGTTATGACCTGTTGTAGAGCTGGTGATTTATAAGACTAGTCAAATGTTTAGAGACACACCTAGTCATTGTTTGTTAGCACTATTTTTATTTTTTTCCCCATTATATATGTATATATATATATATATATATATATATATAGGCTAAAAAAGTCACTAAAATATGATAATTTAATAAATAAATAAATAAATTAATTATATATATATTTATATATAAATATTGTATTTTTAATGTCTATTTTTTGTCTTTTTTAGCATCAACATATTTTAACATAATGGGAAAACACAAATTCAATCCAGTGTGTCCAAATATTTGGTTCCCAGGTCTTTATGCGAATAATATGTCTTTATTTGTGTTTGTGAGTGTATCTTAGTGTGCAGTTGTGTGCATGTGTATATATATCGGTGTTTGGGTTAGAGTTTAACTGTTAGATATTTCTTGAGAATACCTGTGTCATCCGTGCTTGAGTTATACTTTACTCCCGTTCTACCCTGGATCCTCCTCCAGAGTGTTTAGATGAACGATAAACAGCAGACACCATAAAGCCCCTCATGCAGAGCAACATGCTCCTCCGAGTCCTGTGAAACCAACATCCTTTACCTTTATTCATGAATTGGCGGGAGCCCTTGGCGACAGCGTCTTTGCAGGTTGAAATGTTTGGACGTTTGGCCGAGTGCCCAGACTGCTAGTGATGTGGGGAGGTCGGCCAACGGGGGCATCACAGGTTTTTATGGGCCAGTTGCCATAGAGACAGAAGGGGGGAGACAAACCTTTCTCCTGATAATATAAGCAACCGCGTCTTAACTATGTACTCCATCAAAAGCAATGCATAACCTTATGTGTAGGAGCACAGGTTCAGACTTGTTTGTCCATCCCTCACTGAAGCAGGTTGTATTAATGTCTTATTAACTTTCAGGCAGGTGTTAAAAAGAGGCTTAAACCTTCATCCTTGCAGCATAATGAACTTAATTCATCTTATTAGCAATTTTGTTGTTGACTTACAGAGTTGTTTTGGTTCTGCTCCCCTGCATATTTGAAATGTTTTGAAATCAAGCAAAGCTACTCCCTTGCATTTCTTTAAGTTTAGTCCAATAGCTGGCCATTGAGACATTTGTTTGTTACGTCCTGAGATGGTTTGAGATGGACTGATATAAAGGGTTAGTGGTAACACTTTAGTTTAGGGACCAATTCTCACTATTAACTAGTTGCTTATTAGCATGCCTATTATTAACATATTAGCTGTTATAAGTATTTATAAAGCACATATTCTACATGACCATATTCCACATCCCTAATCCTACCCAATACCTAAACTTAACAACTACCCTACTAACTGTTGATAAGCAGCAAATTAGGAGTTTATTGAGGCAAATATCATTTTTAATGGTTTGTTAATGGTGAGAATTGGACCTTAAAATAAAGTGTGACTGGGTTAGTTCATCAAAAAATGGTTTTAACACAATATTCTGTCATCCTTTACTCATTCGTTCATAAACCATTCGCTCATTTTTGGAACACAAATTAAGATATTTTTAATGAAACCTTAGAGATTTCTGTCCCTCTATTGAAAGGCTTTCATCAAAACACTGATGTTTTAAAAAGTTCATGAGATCATAAAAGACATCCACACTAATTGAGTGGTTTAATTTAATTCTACTTAAGAAACATGATCGCTGTATATGATGAACAGATTTAGTTTAGGCTTTGATTCACATACTGTATAAGCGTCCATTACTGCACATATAGAGCACATCCAGTATGGTAAATGAAAGCTCAACCATACTTGCTTGATGTGCAAGAACCGCACTGATTCATGCTTAACATGCTCAAACTGCTCAATTCATATGGGTTACTTTAAGATCTCTTTATGACCTTTTTTGACTTTGAATAGATGGACAAGTTTCTTTATAAATATTTGCATTTATTTTTGAGGATGATGGAAAGTCTTGGAGCAACATGAGGTTAAGTAAATGAAATTTTTGGGGAACAAACCTTTAACCACCTCTACCAACTTCACCAGAAAGATCATGATATCTGAGCAGCATCTCTAGCATGAAAAAAAGCATGGAAATTAATGCTGGTTTAACCCAGTCTTTCCAGCAGGGAAGATAGCTTTAATGCCTCACGTTAGGTCATTATGATGATACGGGACCACCCGTGCTGTGTGGAGAGCAACAGTGTATACTGAGCAGAGAGATCCAATGTTTGGGTCACATGTGAAGTCTGCAGTCTATTAGGTCACGTTTGCCAGCCCTCTTTCCATTCCACTCTGCTGTTTTCCTCCATCTGTAGTCTGGAGCTGTTTAAAAAAAAAGCTGTCTGCTCTTGAAGTCCCTCCCTCCTCCTCTGTTTGTGCATGGAAAACGTGTACAGAACGTTCCTGCCCACTGCCTGCCACATTGTGAGCCTTCATTTAAATGAGCTGAAAAGCAACAGGGATGCTGTTTGCCAAATAAAACTCCCTTGACTTCAGAGGAGTAAAAGTTGTTGCAGTGGATTATAGAGAAAACGTGTTAAAGGGGCCATAAACTGCCTTTTTTATTATCTTGTACTGTTCTCTGAGGTCCCCTTATAATATTATCAAGATGTTTACATCAACAAACATCAAAATTTATAAGTATTAGACTATTTTCTGTCCTGTTTTGAACCCCCTCATTGGAACGCTCTGTTTGAATAGGTGTGGCTGATTGTAGACTCGGAAGTAAACGCCCACTGCTTTGATTGGCTAACAGTTGTGTATGTTTGACAGCCTACATAAAAACGCATAAATACTCAGTACATATCAAACGATCTGTAATAACAGATAAAGCAATAGTGACCACGTAATAAAAACAGTTACTCACACTTGTGTGTTGTGACATTACTGTCTGATCCAATATAGTCGGCACAGCATAATCTTTTAGTTTCAAACTTTCTGAAAATCCTGCATTGAATTGTGCTTTGTTTGTAAACGAATCCACAGTAAAATAAAGTGAATAAAGGACCAAGTTCTTACTGACGCATCTGGCATTTCATTAAAAATAAAGTTAATTCACTCTTTCCTAATATTGCGATCAGAAGGAAGGCAATGCAAATACTGTTTCTAAAGCTTGGCTCTGCACAGTGTCTTATTGTCTTCAGAGCTATTTTTATAGTTTGATTTCTGCGTAAACCTGCATTTGCCCTTCTCATTATTTACCCACTATGTGCGTGAATCAGTGGGCGGGGCTAAACAGGCAGTGATGTAGAAGCAGGCGTTGATCTTCTTCTGCGGAGGCGGTGTTTAGCCACACTATTACATCATAAAATGGTACATTTCCACAACCTGTTGTGTTGGCAAACTGGCTTCAATATAACCTTTTTTTAGAGTAACGAGAAAGTTTTGAGTTCTGAAACTTACAGGATGTTTTTATAGTACAATGATCTCTTATGTGTCAAATGATCAAGAGAATTTTGGTTTCTCAGTTCATGAACCCTTTAAACAAAAGTGCATACGTTTTCATTTTAACTGGTATTTATTTATAACACCTGGAGAGAGCATCCGCCAGCATTCCCATTCATCTCAGCCTTATGATTTCAGTCAATAACAAGTAAAATTTCAACTGAAATCTCTGTCTAATCCTTTCAATAAATTCATTCTGTTGCTTTTCCATTGCAGACAGTGAGAGAAGGTGCTGATATGTTCAAGAAACTAAACATCTCTTTCCCTGAAGTCAACATTCCCAGTGAAGACCTGGAGAAACCAAAGGACTTCTATGTGTTCAAAGGCCAAAACGCTCCAACCGTGATTCACATCCCTCTGTTTAATGTGGTCAACTGTGGAGGCAAGTTAAGATTGTCTAGTTGAATAAAACTACAAAAAAACAAACAACAAAAAAATATATATATTTAAGTGTTTTGTTATTTCTTCAGATGAAGTTGAGGCCTGGAGGAACAAATATCGCACCTTTCAAGGCCCTTACAGTGCTGAGATGATCACTGATCTTATGGAGGTCGCTGGAAAAAACATCTCAAACAACAGAGAGAAACTGAAGGAGCAGATTGCTGCAGTCGTTGGGAAAAAAGCACACAGCTAATGAGAATCTGAAGAGCGCACAATGTTCTGAAATGAAGAGGCAAAGTCATTACCGTTTGTTTGAATGTTTTTCTTTTTTACGTAAAATGATGTTCCAGTTACACTTAATGTTGACACTTTTTTTCTGATTAAATAATTAAACATTAGTTACATAGTTGTTGTTTCCTAGATGTAAGTAATGTTTAATTATTTAATCTGAAAAAAAGTGTCAACATTAAGTGTAACTGGAACATCATTTTACGTAAAAAAGAAAAACATTCAAACAAACGGTAATGACTTTGCCTCTTCATTTCAGAACATTGTGCGCTCTTCAGATTCTCATTAGTTGTGTGCTTTTTTCCCAACGACTGCAGCAATCTGCTCCTTCAGTTTCTCTCTGTTGTTTGAGATGTTTTTTCCAGCGACCTCCATAAGATCAGTGATCATCTCAGCACTGTAAGGGCCTTGAAAGGTGCGATGTCAAAAGATTAAGGGCATTTTCATTTCTCAGTTCAGACCCCTTTAAAGACCCCATTAAATCTAAATGAGAATTTTGTGGCTTTTAGTTTTTCAGGTCAACTGTATACTTGTCACGTTTATGTTCTGTTATGGTTTAGATTTTCCTGTATTTCTGTTCTACATTCTTTGACCTAGTTTCCCTTAGTCCCCTTGATTAGTTCATTAGTTTCCACCTTTGTTCATTAATCATCTTATTAGTCCATCGTTTGGTTTAGTATTTATAGCCCTGCCTTTCCTCAGTTTCTTGTTCCTGTCTCCGTCTTTGAAAGTGATTGTTTTCTCCATTTCTCTCACATGGATTTATTAAAGACTCTGTTAGTTTGACTATCTGCCTCCTTCGAGCTCCTTTCCCCAGCAACCCGTGACAGAAGACAGGACCAACGAAAAGGATGGACTGGGCTGAGGACGTTCTTCTTAACATCCAGCAGGATGGAAGGCCTTTGGAGCGATATGTGGAGGAGTTCCTGAGTGTCTTCCATCTGGTGAGCTGGAGTGATCATATGCTTAATGCGTGCTTCCGGATGGGACTGGACGATGATAATTTATTCT
>NW_015667306.1:2699193-2743522 GCF_001515625.1 Sinocyclocheilus rhinocerous
ATAATTGGCTATTTTTCTGTCCTGTTTTGACCCCCCTCATCAGAATGCTCTGTTTGAATTGGCGTGGTGGATTGTAGATTTAGAAGTAAACGCCCACTGCTATGATTGGCTAACAGTTGTGTATGTTTGACAGCCTACATAAAAACGCATAAATACTCAGTACATATCAAACGATCTGTAATAACAGATAAAGCAATAGTGACCACGTAATAAAAACAGTTACTCACACTTGTGTGTTGTGACATTACTGTCTGATCCAATATAGTCGGCACAGCATAATCTTTTAGTTTCAAACTTTCTGAAAATCCTGCATTGAATTGTGCTTTGTTTGTAAACGAATCCACAGTAAAATAAAGTGAATAAAGGACCAAGTTCTTACTGACGCATCTGGCATTTCATTAAAAATAAAGTTAATTCACTCTTTCCTAATATTGCGATCAGAAGGAAGGCAATGCAAATACTGTTTCTAAAGCTTGGCTCTGCACAGTGTCTTATTGTCTTCAGAGCTATTTTTATAGTTTGATTTCTGCGTAAACCTGCATTTGCCCTTCTCATTATTTACCCACTATGTGCGTGAATCAGTGGGCGGGGCTAAACAGGCAGTGATGTAGAAGCAGGCGTTGATCTTCTTCTGCGGAGGCGGTGTTTAGCCACACTATTACATCATAAAATGGTACATTTCCACAACCTGTTGTGTTGGCAAACTGGCTTCAATATAACCTTTTTTTAGAGTAACGAGAAAGTTTTGAGTTCTGAAACTTACAGGATGTTTTTATAGTACAATGACCTCTTATATGTCAAAAGATTAAGGGCATTTTCATTTCTCAGTTCAGACCCCTTTAAAGACCCCATTAAATCTAAATGAGAATTTTGTGGCTTTTAGTTTTTCAGGTCAACTGTATACTTGTCACGTTTATGTTCTGTTATGGTTTAGATTTTCCTGTATTTCTGTTCTACATTCTTTGACCTAGTTTCCCTTAGTCCCCTTGATTAGTTCATTAGTTTCCACCTTTGTTCATTAATCATCTTATTAGTCCATCGTTTGGTTTAGTATTTATAGCCCTGCCTTTCCTCAGTTTCTTGTTCCTGTCTCCGTCTTTGAAAGTGATTGTTTTCTCCATTTCTCTCACATGGATTTATTAAAGACTCTGTTAGTTTGACTATCTGCCTCCTTCGAGCTCCTTTCCCCAGCAACCCGTGACAATACTGGTGTGCTCCTTTTTGTTGACTGGATTTAGCAGATACACATTAACGATCTCTTATGAAGAAGTCTCTTATGGTCAGCAAATCTATATTTATTTGGTCAAAAATGCAGTAAAAACAGTAATATTGTAAAATATTGCTACAGTACAATTTAAAATGACTGTTTTCTGTTTGCATACATTTTAAAATGAAACTTATTCCTCTGATGGCAAAGCTACATTTTCAAATCACTACTCTTTAGTGTCACATGATCCATCAGAAACCATACTTATATGCTGATTTGCTCAAGAAATATTTCTTATGATTATCAATGTTGAAATAGTTGTGTGGCTTAATATATTTGTGGAAACCGTGATACATTTTCAGAATACTTGAATTAATAGAATGTTTAAAAGAACAGCACTTATTTGAAATAGAGATCTTTTGTAACATTATATATGTCTTTACTGTCACTTTTGATTTATTTAATGTGTAAAAAATATATTACTGACCCCAGACTTGAACAGTACATGTTTAAAATTTATATTCTTCCTCTCCTGGGAAAAACAGAACAAAAATATTGATGACTCATCCTGTGCTCCACAGATGTTTGTTAGATCAGATGGTCTCTAGCAAATCATGGTTCATAGTTGTGATGTAACTTATGTATTTAATTTTTTTAAGGAACAAACCCAAAATGTCCTGCTTCTAGTTTCAGTAGGAAATATGTCAACATAGGAAAGAACGCTGATCTCGTAAAAGTAACATCATGAGGTCTTAAAAGTCTTGAAATGGTATTCTTCACTTCCTTAAAGGGATACTCCACCCCAAAATGAAAATTTTGTCATTAATCACTTACCCCCATGTCATTCCAAACCCGTAAAAGCTTAGTTCGTCTTCGGAACACAATTTAAAGGGGTCATATGATGCTTTTTTAAAGATCATTATTTTGTGTATTTGGTGTAACAGAATATGTTGACATGCTTTAATGTTCAAAAAACACATTATTTTTTTGAAATTACACTGTCAAGGTCCAGAAAAGTATGAAAGACATCGTCAGAATAGTCCATCTGCCATCAGTGGTTCAACCGTAACGTTATGAAGCGACGAGAATACTTTTTGTACTCAGAGAAAACAAAAATAACGACTTTATTCAACAATTCGTCTCCTCTGTGTCTCTCCGCATCACCGTATCGCCATTTTGGAGAATATCCACTGAACGCAAGCAGCGTAATTTACTGGGCAGTCAATGGGACAGTCACAAGCCTCCCGGTTTTCATCCAAAATATCTTAAATTGTGTTCCGAAGACGAACGAAGCTTTTACGGGTTTGGAACGACATGTGGGTAAGTGATTAATGACAAAATTTTCATTTTGGGGTGGAGTAACCCTTTAATGTGACATATTTACAAGTGAATGGAATATTTAACAAGACAAATGTGAAGTATGGGACTTGATTTTATCCATCCAGAATTGATTGAGAAGTTCAAATGGATCCAGAAGCTTGGAGGGAAGAAGTTGAAAGCCAAGATGGCACGGTGATTTTGCACAAAAAGGATCATTGTTTCAGAGATTATCCTATTTTTGCAAACATGTTTTCTTTAGAATACCGTGCACCAATGAATCATGTTCAATACATTAAAAAAGTAGTAAACTGACTTTAACTGCAGATGACTGAATTGTCTTGATTACAGTACAGTCTAGCCTTTCAGTAATTAGTTTTTAACTGTTTTGTTATGACAACTGAAAATTTAGACTTACTTATTCCATTCCCATCACCAACATTCAATCCCGAAATATTTTTTGGATAGAAAAATGGATTGCTCCATCCTTCCTATTTTCTATGAAACGGAGGGAAGTTTACTGGAAATGTGGGTGAATGCAGGGTGCGAACTACGGGGGAGCTAGGGGGGGCTCGGCTCCCCTTAATAAGACATGGGCTCCCCTGAAAACGGGATTTGTGAAATTTTGGGGGGTCTCAAAAAATATTGACAATGTGTTATTTTGACGTGCAATTTCAGTTTTGTGTAATGTGATCATCGTGGATTATTATGTCTAAAATTGCAAAAATATCATTCATTCATGCATGACTAAGCCTAATTCACTTCAATAAAGATAACTATACATGCTATTCTTGTCATGAGCATCAAGGTGTGGGGGCGCTGCGGTGCAAATTCCACTTATGTTTAGTGCATGTTAACTCAAAGATTCGTAGAAAAAATATAAAAAAAAACAAGTGGGCTCCCCCAAAGTCCACGGTATAGTTCGAACACTGGGTGAATGAGTCACGGCGTACAATGTGCTGTGTGTACGGAGTACAGAGCCATCATGATCTGACAGGCGGGAGAGGCGGGAACGAGCACGTGGCCCGAACGCCACATCTGCACCTCCTCAGCAGGCCTGCCTGCCCTTCTGGAGCATTCCACCGCTGCGGTGTAGGATGACAAGGGCGCAGGCAGACTCTCATTATTACCATCAGGAAAAAGGGAAGACACATTATATAACTCTGGCTGTGCTGTTTCAGTATCCGAAATTTGATAGAGCTTGATACTCCTGATGGTCTTGGAATTCAAGTTTTGGTTTCAGAATGCTGTGGTGCAGTTCCACAGAACTAGACTGGGAAGAACAAAGCTTTTTGGAGTGTGTCCTGTTTTGATAGGTACAGGTGTGTGGCCTCCCTGTTCCAGAGGACCTGTTTGAGCTTGCACTGCTGCCTAGCGTTTCCTAATAAGCTAAAGCCCTATTCAAATGAGTCACATAACCTTGGTGAAAATTACTGTGCAAATGATCTAGTTTTTTGGCAGGTTTCAGGGTTCTTATGAGAAATCAGGTCTGTGATTTGTGGTGTATTATTTTTCCAGATCGCTTCCCCTTATTTATTTTGACGTTTTATTGAATTATGATACTAAAACAAAATTTTGTTTGTTGCGCTGCCTGGTACACCTGCCAACTTTCTAAGTAAGATAATACTTTGTTACTACTGGCAGCCTATCAAATAGAAAAAAGTGAACTGAATCATTAAGGAGATTCAATTCCGGCAATTTTCTCAGAACAGCCACTGTGGTTGCGGCCTCAGGTATGATCCTCACCTTAAAGTCTGCATTAACAGCAAATTCATCCTATCTGTTTTAAAAATGCATCTTATTGTGAACAATTAATCCATGCATACGTTTAATTTATAACAAAAATTGAGATAACAAAATTTATAACAATTTTTAATAATGTCAAAGCTCGATCTTCCAGTGAAATAACAGACTTCTCTTTGGTGACATATGTCAGACTTCTCCAATCATTTAGTAAACACTGCCCTTTCTTACAAATGACTGCAAGCTCACATTCAGATCTGCCTCCATCCAATCAGTAATCAGTGTATTGAACCAAGTCCCTGTCCTAAATTTTTGCATTTTTCAATAATCCATTTTTTTCTGATGTAGGACACAACTTCACAACCCTGTAAAATCTGGCACGAGAAATGATAGTCAGAAAATCGAATCAGAATCAGAATGAGCTTTATTGCCAGGTATGTTTACACATACGAGGAATTTGTTTTGTGACAGAAACATCCACAGTGCAACAGAATGACAGTGACAGGACAAAACACAGATAATAAAAGAATAAAAATAAAACAAGTAAATAGGGATAACAGTATACAAATTGACAATTAGTATGTACAGGTATATTACAATAGACAATTTTGTATGTACATGTATATTATGTGCAAATTCGAAATGTAAACTAAGTATGTGTGTTAGATAAATAAATGTATAAGTATATAAATAGTGTTGTGTGTTCCACAATTATTGTCCAGTGTTCATAAGATGGATTGCCTAAGGGAAGAAACTGTTCTTGTGCCTGGCCGTTCTGGTGCTCAGTGCTCTAATAAAATAAAAATTAAAATGTTTATAGTTTAGAGGGCTGGGGCTATACATGGGATATATTTATAACATTAAGTCTCGTCTATTCAGACCACATGTCCACCTTTTTATAATCCCAGTCCCATTTTAATAATGCTTAAGTTACAGTTCCTGAGAACTGCTAGAGTTTCTGTGAGCATGTGTGCATGTGTTTTAAACATGAGTGTGAATGTTTATGTTTATGTGCGTGCTTGTGTGGTCCCCAATAAACATGTAAAGGGGTCATAGGATGCTACATGCACTTTTACAAGTTGTTTGAACTGAAATGTGTGTTGGCAGTGTGTGTACACAACCTCCCTATAATGATAAAAATCCACCCAGTAGTTTTAAAAAAAATCTGGTTAGTTTTAACCAAAGTATGTTATAGACTTTTAATTAAGACTCACAACGAATCATATCAACTTGTGGAAAATGGACATCCTATGACCCCTTTAACTACAGCCAAACGCGTGTTTCTTGGTCATAATTGGACTGGATGAATCATCCTGAATAAATGAAGCATGGGGCTCTTCCTGTGTTTGGCTGTTTAAGCGTGTGTAGTTGCACAGAGTTTCTCACTTGGTCTTGGTCCTGATGGTCTGACAGCTACTGGCTGCCAAAGCAATCTGTAGATTCCTTCTGCCAGCCTGTGAAGATCTTTTCTTCTGCATTCCCAGAGTAGAGGAAGAGGCCCCTGAAGGAAAAAAATACACATGGACATGATGAATAAAATACCTATTGCAAATCCCATTACTTATTATTAGGCCACTCAATTTAACACTGTTAATAATATTTGGGGAAATTATGTGATAAAAAGTGTATGCAATTAATCATGGCCACTGACTAATGTGAACTCTTTTTTTTTTTTTTGGTGCCGTCAAGAGCAATTCAAGCTTGAAATACTACTTTTATGCTTTTGCGAAGTCTACTATTACTGCTACTATATAGGCTTAGATCTCTGCCACAATTCTGCGCGGGAAAGATCATATTTTGAGCACACAAAAGTGCATTTTGCACGCACGCGATCTGAGTTTTGTGGAGAAAATGTTCTTTCGCAAAGAAAAAAGTATTTCAAGCACACGAAAATCAATTTTGGATTAAAAATAAGTTTTTGGATGTGTGCAGACCTTCTCTTTTGCGCGTGCAGCGTTTCACTAGCTTGCTCACCTGATGCCCGCCCTCAGTGCTCTCTAAATGCCAACATCTTGCTTGCTCAACACAACCAAGCGTTACAATATGCCATAATTCCAGCCAATCAGAGACGAGGCTGCTAAATTCTGATTGGCTGCCTTGACAACCATTCACAACATTTCTTGCATTACCACGACAGCAGAAGAGGAAAAATACAGTGCATGCATAATTATTATGCAAGTTGATATTCTGATTATATTTTTTTCCAACATTTTACCAATTCCAAACAACATCAATCTTAATAACTACCGTATTGACCCGAATATAAGACAATGTTTTTTACTTGGAAAAAACGCGGTCGTCTTATATTCAGGGTCTAGACTTTGACATGTCAATAATACACCCACAACACTAGGTGGCGCCCTATATTCGGGCCAATACGGTACTATTAATCTTGTATTTAATCACTTGTAATCTTTATATTATTGTTCATGAAGGCTGGAAGTGAAAAACGCCTTATATTCAGGTGTGCATAATTATTAAGCAGGTTATCTTCTACAGATAAAATCTCAAGATGGACTAAAAATGAACTCCCAAAACTTACTGCCAGATTCTGGAAGATAAATTCTTCAAACAGTGGTACAAGAGGATGTGGTGCTGGTCCTTCAAGAGTCACTATCAACTTATCTGTCTATAAAGCCTAATATATATATATATATATAAATCAGTCTTCAAGTATTTTACTACACTTCAGTATGTGATTCTTATTAAGTAGGGGTAATTTTTTAGGATTCTATACTTAACCTAAGTCTCTGAGAACCTGACACCTTGTACTTCTGGAGACTCCAGGTAGGTTGCAGTTCTGGAAAATGGTGGCGCTAGAAATGTTGTGAATGGTTGTCAAGGCAGCCAATCAGAATTTAGCAGCCTCGTCTCTGATTGGCTGGAATTATGGCATATTGTAACGCTGGGTTGTGTTGAGCAAGCGAGCTGTTGACATTTAGAGAGCACTGAGGGTTGGCATCAGGTGAGCAAGCTAGTGAAACGCTGTACGTGCAAAAGAGAAGGTTTGCACACATCCAAAAACTTATTTTTAATGCAAAACTGATTTTCGTGCGCTCTAAATACTTTCTTCTTTGCGAGACAAACATTTTCTCCACAAAACTCAGTTCGCGAGCGTGCAAAACGCACTTTTGCGTGCTCAAAATATGATCTTTCGCGCGCAGAATTGTGGCAGAGATGTAATCCCATACTACTACAGGCAACATGCCTTGCCAAACCACACTTACTGAAAGCAGACAGCACAGAATGAGTGGAGCTGTTCACACAGGACATGTTCATGTATTCAAAACAGCTGGATAGAGCCCAGCAGAACAAAAAGTTCAACTACTTTTAACTTCTCACAGCATCTTAAAGACAAGCTTGAGATGCTGAAAAACAGCAAGACCTGACTTGAATTTGATTAATTAGTCGGATATAATGTAATTCGATTAAGATTTGGATTTGACAGCCTTATTGTATGCTGTCAAACTCTTAAAGATGTTTTATTGTTCTTAAAACTGTCTGCACAAAAAGAGAGACAGAGAAACAGATCTACAAGTTTTTCTGTAAGGCAGGCATTCAACCACATGTTAAAGCAAGTCCACATGAGAGCTCCTCTCCTCTCTCTTGCTAATTTGGCAGCCCAGGGATTTAGAAAATAACTTGTTCTTATGTGTCTGTTACTGTGGTTAGTTTAGAGTCCAAGTGTTTGCCTGGATTTCTTACTTGGACATGTTATAAAGTGCTCTTTCTTAAAGGAATAGTTCACCCCAAAATGAAAATTTGTTGAAAATGTACTCATCCTCAGGCCATCTAAGATGTAGATGAGTTTGTTTCTTCATCTGAAAAGATTGAGAGAAATGTAGCATTGCATCACTTGCTCACCAGTGGATCCTCTGCAGTGAATGGGTGCCATCAGAATGAGAGTCCAAACTGCTGATAAAAACGTCACAATAATCCACAAGTGAGCCACACGACTTCAAACTGTTGCTCCTGGGTAATATACGAGTTCTCCATTCATAATATTGCTTTCTCTATTGAAAAAATGGTCTCATCTGAAACAGGAGAGAAGTATGCACAGATTAAGTACTGTTTACAAGCAAATATTGTCTAAAACAGTTGTAGACATATATGCTGGTGGATTTTGATGTGAGAGGACAACAAGGGATGGACTGGATGGGGGAAGCATTATTGTTTATGGATTTGCGTTTTAGCCAGAAGCGACAGTTTAAAGTTACAACACATTGATGGATGATGGATTTGTTTTTTTACAAACAAGCAGCGTTTCGCTTCACAAGATGTTACTTGATAGACTGGAGTCATGTGGATTACTTGTGATGTTTTTATCAGCTGTTTGGACTCTCATTCTGACGGCACCCATTTACTGCAGAGGATCCGCTGGTGAGCAAATTATGTAATGCTGAATTTCTCCAAATCTGTTCCAATAAAGAATCAAACTCATCTTGGATGGCGTGAGAGTTTTCAGCAAATTTTTATTTTTGGGTGAACTATTCCTTTAACTCTTCTCAATCAGTTCTGTTTAATTCCTTCAACTATTCCTTTAACTGTTCACTTGAAGGTGAAATGTGAGTGGCCAACTTTTTCTCTGGGCAGATTAATGCATCAAAGTGTATTTCCATGACAGGTCACATTATCACAGTCTCATCCCTTGTGCTTGTTTCCCACAAGACTAGAAAGCTTTCGAGAGCTTCAATCGTTGTCCTTAAACCTGAGATGCACATTACACACCTCGCACATTACAGAGCTGAGAGCATGTCCTTGTCATAATGACAGTGCAAGTAAGCAACGGGAACAGCAGCTCAATATTTAGACACTGAAGTGAAGGGGAAGTCTTAGCCTTAGGGGAACATACAGGATATCATTTGCTGAGATAATCAGTGGTTCGCTAACAAAGCCTGGAGTTGATTTATGGTTTCCAAAGTTCCTCCTGCAACACTTGATACTTGGCTTTTGTTTGTGTGTCAAAAAAAAGAAGTAAAAGAATAAATACAGATGAAGTTATTGAAAGGGATAGATTGAGGGACAGTGACATATATTGTATGCTGCTTAACTATGCAATAATAGATTGCTATGCAATAATGTTTTGAAAGAAATTAATACTTTGAACCAGCTAAGAGGCTTTAAATGGATCAGTAAAGACATTTTTCATTGTCAACATTGATAATAATAAGAAATGTTTCTTGAGCACCAAATCATCATATTAGCATGATTTCTGAAGGATCATGTGAAACTGAAGATTGGAGTAACGATGGTGAAATTTCAGCTTTGCATCATAGGAATAAATTACATTTTAAAATGTATTACAGCAGAAACGGCTATTTTAAATTGCGCTAATATTTCACTGTTTTTACTATAATTTTGATCAAATAAATGAAGCCTTGGTGAGCATAGGAGACTGCTTTTAAAAATGTTGTATATTCTTTATATTATAGTAAGTTTTAGCGCATGATATTGACTTTAAAGCATGATATGGATTTTTACTGACATTTTCCAGGTATTAGACCTTGTCTTGTGTGGTTTATAGTGTAGAGTTAATAAGGCTCATTGTAGTTGTGTGTTTCTGCTGCCCTCTGCTGCTGCTGGTGTTGTTGTATGTGATGTGTGACGTGGCATGGTGAACTCCTCTTTCTCTGCCTTCAGTGCTCAGACCATAAACACACCACACAGTCGTATGTTGGCAAGCACAGCAAAGCTTGCAGCAATATAAATGGAAATTCTGCATAAACAGCAATTTTCTTGTGTTTCCCAATAGGTTCCATGACAATTTTGGGACTGTTGTTGTATAACTGATAACTATAACTGAGCAGATCCACTTAGACTTATTGTACTGACAGTTTTAACCCAGCTTTCATTGTTTCAAGTACAAAAAAAAACAATTAAAAGCTGAAATATTTATGAACGTATGTGAATTTTATTTGCTTTTGTGAGCAAATAATATTTATAAAATCAAGTCATTTTGATTACAGATTAGGTCAATAAAATATTTTGACATACGTTTTCAATATGAGTTTAATGTGTTGCAATATGACTCATGTTTTGTATGGCTTTAATTAGTCCTTCCTGAACTGATGTAGTTTGTACTGAACCGTTAGGGCTCTCTAAATGTGATTTTTCCACAGCTGGGAAAAATGAAAAAAAAAAAAAAAGAAAGAAATCCAAGAGATGTGGCTATTTTTAGAAAGGAAAAAACACTCCAGAAAGTTTGTTTGTGGTTTTTCCACTTCGAATAAAGGGAAATTTTTCGTCATGGTAACCATGGATTCCCTCCACACCAGCTAAACTACACCCACAGTATGTGACATGTTGTTAATGGTATCTGTAGTTTTGATTGGTGAATCTGTACTCACTGTTTTCTGTCACTGTGTTCCTCACAGGTGGATAACGCCAAGGTTCTTCACTATGTTGGAGCAGGGGTAGCCTTCCCCACCAGTATGCTGTTTGTGTGTCTGCAGTCTGCACTGACCTACCGCCTGGCGAAGACTCAGGGAGAATATAATGTGGGTCATTTGCGCCTCTTTATGACCCTGCTGGCCTTTGTGGCCCTGGTGCTTAGTATCCTTTACACTATAGCTCATTCTCATGTCATTATATTGTATATTTGTATTAGGATTGTGAATCAGTTTAGATTAGGGCTGTCATAACATCAGATTTTCACTACATGATTAACGTAGCCACAATAATTAACAATAATGATATTAATGCAAGAGCTATAGAAGAAAAAACAATCAAATCCATCTCTATAATTTTTTTGTTTTGTTTTCTCTTTATTGGCCAATGATTTGTAGATGGAGAGAGAGAATTAACATGTTCACATTGTAAGGAATGAAAAAAGAATGTGTAATTAATCACTAATAACATATTGGCTGTTTATTAAGCACATATTCTGCATGACCATATTCTGCATCCCTAATCCTATCCAAAACCTAAACTTAACAACTACCTTACTAACTATTAATAAGCAGTGAATTAGTTAATTGAGGCAAAAGTCGTAGTTAATGGTTTGTTAATAGTGAGAATTGGACCTTACAATAAAGTGTGACCTTTTTTCTTCTTCAAATCAATATAACATTCTGTCCTGTTCTCCCACCATTTCTCAAACCACCAAAGCCAATAGTAAAACAAGTAATTACTTTTGTATGTGTTATTGTCATTTGTAAATACTTAAAAAAAAAAAAAAAGATAAGTGTAATAATAAATTGAATGTAAAGGTAAATTCAGTTTTAAAATATCGATAACACTTTATTTTAAGGACCAATTCTCCCTCTTAACTAGTTGCTGATTATCATTGTGTATTACTAGCTTATTGGCTGTTTATTAGTGCAGTTATTAGTTTATTAATTTAGTTTTATTAGTAGTATTAATAGTATTAGTATATAATAATATTGCATTAATAGTATTATTTATTGTTATTTATTAGTATTTATAAAGCACATATTAATGCATTATTCTATATCAACATCCTCTATTAACATTAACATTCTCTTTTAACATTTTAGATCCCTTAATCCTACCCCATACCTAAACTAACTCAGCAACTACCTTACTATTAATAAGCAGCAAATTAGGAGTTAATCGAGGCAAAAGTCGTAGTTAGTAATTAATAGTGTGAATTGGTCCCCAAACTAAAGTGTGACAAAAATATCAAGCACTGATTTTAGATTTTTATATGCATTATGTGCGTTAAATATGCATTCAAATGCACAGGAAATTCAAATTGCGACTTTATTGCAAATCTCAATCTGCAAAGTAAAATAATTAAATAATGTAACAATTTTGTCACACTTTACATAACATAAGCAAATTTGGTGAGTGGCCGGAACTTTTTATCGAAAACATTTTCTATGATGTCAAAAAAGCATTAACAGCGTTTAAAAAATGATTAATTCTGACAGCAGCTGTTATTTTTTCATTGGTCAGGTTTAGTGTTGCAATATTCTCAGATAACATATTTTCCCAGAATGTTTGAATATCCTGTTGTATTCAGCTTTTGCACTGCTTTTCTTTCTCAGTCAGTGAGTTCATGCATGTTCTTCCTGTAATGCAAACAGGCCTGAGCATGAGTATATAGTGTTCACTATGATTCCTTGACGAAACTTTCCTCAGGCGGGGTGTTTTTTGTCCAGGAGAGTTTTGTCCTGCAACATGCATCAGCCATTTTCGAGTGGGTCTTCTGCGTCATTATTATGCTGTTCTACGGCACATTCGCTTTTGAATTCGCCGGGATATCTAGTGACACAATGATGGTGCTGGCCCAAGGGCAATCTCTAAAGTCCGTAAGCCGAGACCACAAAATGGAGTCTCTTTCTGGGGCCAGTCAGCACCAGCCTGAGAGCCTATCCATACTGTAACCGCAGTGTCCTGTATCTCTCTCAACACTAGAAAAAACACTACAACCGCAGAGGGAAAGTAACAGAAACTGGACATGGCTCTCATACACCTTTGCCAAAGAATCCAGCTCAGATTTTGCACATTTTTGAGTGACTTCTTCACTCTCTGGGGACCTTTTGAATCGCACAGCTTCCATGCTGGGAAAAACAAAGATCATTGCCTGGATGTGTTGGAGTTTCCATTAGATCTCATTGGGATTTTTAAGTGTCTGCGTTACTTGGATAACAGAACTACAGAGTGCTAGTTGGCAAAACTACATGCGTCCATTGGTGAAACCAAAGGACCGCTACAACAATGGTGTAGTCAACTAAACCGAAGCCTTTTGCAACCATCAACACTCAAGCTTTTTAACATAGTGCCTCAAAACAAATGTTATTGTGCCAATTTCAGACAATGCAAGACAATGGATCCCAAAATGCTGATGTTTTCTGTGCCTTTAGTTTTTTTTCAAAGGCAGAGATGGCTAAATAACATTTTATTGTCACATATCTCTGCTGTCTGTTAACTGATCATGGTGGTTCATTTTGCCTTAATCATCCTATGCTGTCTGAAATGTATTTTTCAGATGATTGTCATTACCGATGTGCCTTATACCAAAAACCAAATACCGATATTTAACAGAAATGTATGTCCATAGTCTAACTGCCTTAATTGAATATATAAGGCATGTATTTTTTTTTATATGCAGCAAATATTATGCTGGTTGTAAACAACTAAGCTGAACGAGATCAGCAAAAACCTCTCGCGAAACAGGCGCATAAGCTTATCACATTAAGTCGCCAGTAATTGGTGCCATTCCAGATGTCATGTTAGAGTCTATGAGTATTGCTGTACATTGTGACCAAATGTAATTGAGAAGAGTTTGTCCTGAGGTCAGTGTGATCATAGGTTTCCCTCTTTCTGTCACTGTGGGAATTGTTGTGTGTGTGTGTGTTGGGGGTTTATGGGAGTTGGTTACAAGGTAGCGTCTTGAAATGAAAGACTGAGTTTTCTCAGAAGCTGCCCTTTAATGTAAAGGGTGACTAGTTGAGGTGTTCTTAGATTACAGTAGGTTTCTGTGAGCTGTTTTTTTGCAGACAAAATGACTTGCAGCAGGACTGCAAGTTCAGAATTGATTTTGTTTTGAAAAACAGATGCAATTTGGTTTACATTGGTCAAATGTTTTCATGTATGACAAAAAATCGTATTGTTCCTCAATTAATATCAAGGGAGTTTTGTCATTTCATTTGTCAGGATAAGAGCCATATTTATACTTGTCACCGATTGATCCTACCAGTGCCATCCTGAAAACATATTTCGTGTCATTTCAGTTTACTAATTCTCTTCGCTCAGGAATTTCAGATCTGTCTTTTGCTGTCACATATCTTCTCTCTGCATTCAAGACTGCGTCGATCCACCAGATATAAGTGAACGTTATACCATTTCCGTTACTTGGTTATAACAGTTCCTTCATAGAAAGCTTTATTTTGCTTCAATTGCATCTTGCAATACTGTGTTAACCCCGTAAAAAATTCACTATATACTCACTTTCATTTTGTTTCAAATCCAAATGCTGTTATGTTTCCTGTGGAAGTCAAAAGAAGAAATTTGAAGAATTGTTGTGCAGCTCTATTCCTCACTTGACAATTCACAGTAATGACCACCATAAAAGTTTCACTGATAATCTTCCCCTTTGCTGAAGCTATGAAATCTCAAAAAAAGTGACGTATCACTCCATCAGTGCCATCAAATATGAGATTTGAGCAGTGCAGTATAAGGGAGGATTTTCTGTGAAAAATGTATTAAATTTCATTTTGTTTCTGACATAAAATGCAAAAAAACATGTTTGATAAAATACAGCAAACAAGTCACACAACAGCACACTGTTTTTGTGCATTTTGGAGCTTAACAGACATGAGAGACATTTTTAAAGTAACATGCAAACAACCAGCATCTTCAAAAGTTTGCAAAAATTCTCATTTTGTGTTCCACAGGGGAAAAAATAAATAAAGATGTCAACATGAGGGCGAAAAAGTCATTTTTGACTAGTCCTTTAAAGGGGTCATCGGATGCCCATTTGATATAAGCTGATATGATTCTTTAGGGTCTTAATGAAAAGTCTATAACATACTTTGTTTAAAATTTCTCAATGGTAGTGTAAAAAACACCCTTTTTACCTTGTCAAAATGAGCTCTGTTTTCAGCACGTCGTTCTAGTCCATGTTGCTTTAAATGCTAATGAGCTCTACTCACCCCGCCCCTCTCTTCTGTGGGGTGAGGAGCAGTACTGTTTACTTTAGCCGCGAAACTTGCTAACTAGCAAATATTAGGAAAGGCGATTTGCAAAGATTCATAAAAAACCCTATACTCACTTCTTGTGTAGATGAAGCTCGATCACGAATGATTCGCGCGAACATAGACGCATTTAGGCAGATCGGGGATCGGCGCATTCCCTTCAAAACGAAAGTAACGTTAATCCTCTGCGTCTTCAGCGGCTCAGATGTCGGGAGTAAATGACGACTGCAATGTTCATTATTACATCCAGTAACAAAACGCCTCAATCGCTTATTCGGAGACATTCTTGTCTTCCCCTGCACCGGAGTCCACACAATGGCTGACTCATGACAGCTCACTCAGGGCGGGTCTAAGGTAAGACGGCCTTGTCAATCAACTATCGTGGGAGGGGCCTGTGCAGAACTATGTCATTCTGACAGGAATCTCAAAACAGCCTGATGTGAGAAAGAGGATTTTAAAATAGAGATTTAAAAAAAAAAAACACTGGGTGGATTTTTATCATTATAGGATGGATGTTTACACACACTTCCAACATACATTTATGTTCAAACAACAACAAAATTGAATTTAGCATCCGATGACCCCTTTAAAAAACAGTTAAACGAGTCATTTTTTCTGCATTACCTTTTGCCTAGACTTGTGTTCCTTCATGTATTATCTATTAGTTTGTTTAATCTTGGGACTCTGACAGTCAATAGCTGTACTGCTGCAAACCTGCTGTCATCATTCAACAAGACATCAGCATTTAATGACATACCAGATAGCAAAAATACCTTCACGGGCCTTTGTTTAAACCAAAGATTGGAGAAATGTTTTGGAGTTTTATGGCAGGATGTGTTTGATGGTGCTGTAAATTTGCCTTAAAATGTATGGAAATAAAGCAGAATCAGACATTACACTCGGTAAGCTTTCTCTCTCATTTCTGTGAATGAACTTCTGTGAGTCATGTAGACCGTGTCACACAATTCCCGTTAGTGGTCACCATGGCCTTTGAGTTTATTTAAACAGATTGGATTTGGTCATTCTTGTTTGACTTATCAAGTGTTTCGCTTCAGCTTTTGGTGACCAATTGCAAAACTGTGTAGTAGTAAACATATTATTTGCACATAATGGAATGATTGGTTGGCATATTAACCAACAAATGAGTCATTCATTGTGTTTAAAGACACCCATACTGACACCAGAATTTTCCACACTTTAATTATTCACAATTATTTACATGTCAAATCCTTAATTCAATCTTAAAGACAAAAGTTGAAAATCTAAAAGAAAACAGTAAGAAGAAGATGGTTTATAGTGTTTTTAGGGGTTAATGCCTCTGTTGAACTCCCAGAAGTCTAAAGAAAACAAACGAGTGGCTTTCACACACATTTCAAGTGTGCAACATAATCTGGCTTTGTTCATAACTGAAATAGGCTATATACACACACACATATGCTCACTCTCCAGACTTGACAATTAATGCAAGACCAGCACAGGATCTGTACACGTAAACAACAATATTCTCATAATTTCCCTCTGCCATTATCAAACATTAATGAGATAATGAATTCAAAAAATGAAGCATAAGCTAATGTTCTTATGATGCAAGAAAAAGCACACAAATTAGACCCTTTTAAGACTGTAAATATATGATGCAAGGAATATGTTTATCAGAATGTATAACTTATAAAACCTAAAGCTCCCAATGGTCCACAATATGCTTATAACTCTTTGCAACACACTGCTGTAACTTGTTACAGCCACAATGAAAAACTGACTAAATAGTGAATTTGGCTCATGAAAAAGAAATAGAAATTACAATGTAGTAAAAACTGAATAATTATGATTTCAATCATTTTAAGTATAAAGCTGAAATGTGTTTTTCTGAGGCACTAGTGGCACCAAACAAAATTGCACTGCAGTTTTCCCGAGCTCTCCTCTGTTGATCGGAAAAACAGATATTCCCGCCCAAAACTCGCGCCAGTGTTGCTGCTGACAGAGTATTGTTTTGATAGCACCTCAGAGTCACAGTACTTACACTTTTTAAGGTAATCAAACTATGAAATTATTACTTAAGGTTTTCTCTATATATTCTAAGCTGGTATAGGCTAGGATGCACTTTAGCCGTAAGGAATGCAGTGTTGCCAATTTAGAAATTTTGTTGCTAGTTTTAGCAACTTTTCAGACTACCCTAACAACTTTTTTTTTTTTCAAAAAGCGCCTAGCAACAAATTTAGCTATTTTTAAAAAGTTTTTGGCAACTTTTAGCAACTTTTGTAAAGTGACTCAAATGATAAATAAATGCACATATTTTCATCTAAATTACACAAAAAGAGGAAACCATTGAACAGCTAGCCAGCCAAGCAGCACATCAACCTGGAGAGAGCTGGAGAAAGATGTACAAACATCAAATGTGCATTAAGTTGCTAGTTCCAATTGGTCAATAATAAATGCACATTTATGATACAGCATGTTATTAGCTTGTATATATAATTGTTGTTCAGTTAGGTTCACTGTAAGAAAAACTGTTCAGAATGTGCAGTTTTACTAGTTAATAAGAAAATACATAAAATGTGTAACTTCAATAATTCAATGCTGTAAAAAATCCGATCATAAAACTGTTACTTATGTTACTTTTAGAAACTTAAATATTTTATGTTTATAATATTATATGAACAAATACCATTAAAAAAATATTTTTCGTTGAGATTTGAGTAATCTCGTGTATTCTACGTAAAAACGCTGTTTTGTGTCATGGTTATGCAATGACGTCATCACGCAATGACATCACAACGCCGTTTAGCAACTTTTAGCAACAAATCGATCTGCCTTTAGCAACTTCCCCTGAAAATTAGTTGGCAACACTGAAGGAATGATAGATTGTCATGAGTGCTGATGCGGTGAAACAGTTGTGAGGGATCCTTTCACGATAGACTTCTAAGTAAAAAAACGGATTTAATTTATCAATCTTGACATTTACAGTATATATTCGTCTAATCTGAAATGTAGCATATGCGGGAAGAGAATTTAAATAAGCTGAGAGAGGAGCGCTGGAGGAAAGAGCGACTGAATGACTGAAGGTAAGACTCGCGCGCCTCTCAGTTTAAACCTTGAGACTCTTGGCCATCTCCCAGGGGAACTCTGATCGGCCAAAATGACCGTAGCAGGCGGTGCTCTGGTAGATCGGTCTCTTCAGGTTCAGGTCCCTGTCAAGTAGAAATTGAGTTTGTTAGCTTTTCACCAAACAGCCCTTGTCTGAATCCTACTTACACCAAAACTGTAATTAATTAAATAAAATGTACTTAATTTATGTGCATCGTTACTTTTTAAAAGACGCTTAATACATAGTAGAACTGCCATTTAAGCCAGTGGTTCCCAACCCTGGTCCTGGAGGCACCCCAACACTGCCCGTTTTGCATGTCTCCTTAATCAAAAACACCTGATTCAGATCATCAGCTCATTAGTAGAGACTCCAATACCTGAAATTGGTGTGTCAGAGAAAGGAGACATGCAAAATGTGCAGTGTTGGGGTGCCTCCAGGACCAGGGTTGGGAACCACTGATTTAGGCCTATTGGTGGTAGCGATACTCCCCCTGGAGGAAATATCGGGAAATGTCATGTTTACATATATTAGCCTACTATGACGATTGAGCAGGATTGTAATCAGTGTATTTCTTAAGATTTTTTTTTTTTCCATGTCACATATGTGACCCTGGATCACAGAACCAGTCTTAAGTAGCACGGGTATATTTTCTAGCAATAGCCATTGTATGGGTCACAATTATAGATTTTTCTTTTATGCCAAAAATCATTAGGTAAGGAATGCAGTGTTGCCAATTTAGAAATTTTGTTGCTAGTTTTAGCAACTTTTCAGACTACCCTAACAACTTTTTTTTTTTTCAAAAAGCGCCTAGCAACAAATTTAGCTATTTTTAAAAAGTTTTTGGCAACTTTTAGCAACTTTTGTAAAGTGACTCAAATGATAAATAAATGCACATATTTTCATCTAAATTACACAAAAAGAGGAAACCAACCACATTCACATCATATGTGAATTCACTTTAGCCTTAAGGAATGCAGTGTTGCCAACTTAGCAATTTTGTTGCTAGTTTTAGCAACTTTTCAGACTACCCTAACAACTTTTTTTTTTTCAAAAAGCGCCTAGCAACAAATTTAGCTATTTTTAAAAAGTTTTTGGCAACTTTTAGCAACTTTTGTAAAGTGACTCAAATGATAAAAAATTGCACACTAACAAACCATACATCAATGAAAAGCTTATTTATATATATAAATCAATTTCAAAAAATTTGTGGTCCAGTGTCACATATTTTTAAGATGTGTACACACACTGGTTCATGTTTTATGGGGAATTCCAATAGGTGTAATGTTTTTTATAGTCTATCGTAGAAACTTTTTTTCTGCCCCTTAATCCTAAACCTAGCCCTCACAGAAAACTTTTTTGCATTTTTAGATTTTCAAAAAACTTTATAAGCTGTTTTCCTCATGGGGACTAATAATAATAATAATAATAAAATCCAAAAACATTACTGGTATTACTATCCTTGTGGGGACATTTGGAAGGGAATACCAGGTACACACACACACACACACACACAATATTGTAAAAATGTGTAATATTATACCATTGAATCTGCCCAAAATTGTGCAAACGTGAACTTGAACCAAGTTACATGCTAAAGTGTAAAGAATTCACAATATTGTATTACAATAGTGTCCTCATTATTTCAAGAGGGCAGTTTTCACTTGCTGTTCATATTAAATATTTATATTTACTTTAATATAGAAAATGTTAATTTAGTTTTATTTTGTGCTTACTCATCAGAATCAGAATCAGAATGAGCTTTACTGCCAGGTATGTTTTCACATACGAGGAATTTGTTTTCGTGACAGAAGCTTCCACAGTGTAACAGAATGACAGTGACAGAACAAAAAACACAGATAATAAAAAATAAAAATAAATAAAAAATAGAACAAGTAAATAAGGAATACAAATATATAAATTGACAATTGTATGTGCAGGTATATTACAATAGACAGTTTTGTATGTACAGGTAGTTTTTAAGTTTAGGTCATTGACTAAAATGTTATTTTCGTCTACTAAAAGTAGCTGCTAATTTAGTCAAAGTAAACCTGATTGGATGGGTATAACATTACATGACACTTTTGAACCGATGTAATAGCAGAGAATAACCCTTAATTCCCCCTTATTTTAGTGAACTAAATTCCACGTAAATATTGTTTCCCTCCATTTTCAACTCACCCACATAAAGTACTGAACTTAACCATTGTGTTTTTAAGGCTGAAAAACAGAAAATGTTGTTTTCCTTCCCTAAAGTAGAAGAACATAATAAGAACATATTATCTTATTAATTGTTTACCTAACAATGACACCTGGTCGGAGGTCAAAGTTCTTGTTGACAATCTGTAGCAACTCCTTCTCTGTTTTTTCTGATGAGCCGTAGGTGAAAAGGGAGATTGAGAGAGGGTAGGCGACTCCAATGGCGTAAGACACCTACAGAACACATTAAATATTCATGACCCTGCTCCAGACACCAGCACATCCATTCCAGATTTAATCCATATCAGATCAAATTGGTCAATAATGTGGATCTGTTTTTTTTTTGTCTAGACACAACCTTATGCATTGTTCACAGTTTTTTATTCAAGATGTCTACACTTTTGTCTTACCTGAACCAACACTCTTCTGCACAGTTTGGCCTTCACCAGAGACTTAGCCACCCAGCGTGCAGCATAGGCAGCAGAGCGGTCCACCTTGGTGTAGTCCTTTCCAGAGAATGCTCCACCACCATGAGCCCCCCATCCACCATATGTGTCCACAATAATCTTCCTACCTGTGACACCAGCATCTCCCTGAAAAGCAAAGATTTTATATGGTTATACCAGGGCTATTCAATTAGTTTCATTTGAGGGCCGGATTATCGCATTGAAATTTTGAAGGGGGCCAAGGGGGTGGGTGGCCGTCCCAATCTCTTTCTGAGGGGCCTATAAAATTAGAAATTAAATTTAAATGCATATTCAGCAGTAAAATGAACTAATATTATCAACACCAACATCTATAAAAGGTTAACATTAGTGCTGTCTGTGAATCGATTTAAATAAAAAAACAACAACTAATTATTCACATATTTTTCTGATTAATTGGGATTAACTGCATATTAATATATTTATATTGTCATAATTTCACATTGAACCTCCAAATTAATGTAGAAACAATATAAAGATGGTATATTTTAAATATGTGTTTAATGGCATCTTTTTACTGAGTAGCCTATTATTAACCATGGCCAGTATTTTTGATAATGCCATACTGCTACTGATGTCTCTATTAAATGCATTTTCCCCTTAATTTTAGCCATTAATTATAGCAATTCAACGTTACAGTATAATTGAAAGCCATTATTTTTAACATTTAGTAGGTTCTGAAAAATATAATTTTTAACTTTTAATTTAAGTGAACTTAAAACAATCTTCACATAAACTATGAATTGTATATGCATAAACTATATAGATTAATCTTTACTCAAGCTACAAAACTTAATCAGCGACTAGAGCAGTCAAGTGATTTCTTTTTCTTTTGTTCTGTGATTTACATCAATATGACAGACTTCATCAGATTTCACTTTAAAGGGGTCATATGATGCGATTTCAATTTTTCCTTTCTCTTTGGAGTGTTACAAGCTCTTGGTGCATAAAGAAGATCTGTAAAGTTGCAAAGACTAAAGTCTCAAATCCAAAGAGATATTCTTTATAAAAGTTAAGAGTCAGCCACGCCTACCTAAAACGGCTCGTTCTAACACACCCCACATGTCTACGTCACGATGTGAGAAGATTTGCATAACGCCGCCCAAACGTTCACGCAAAGAAAGAAGGCGTAACCTTTATTCTCGCTGTAGTATTGTTGTTGATAATTCTAATAATAAATCAGCATATTAGAATGATTTTGTGCTCCTAAATTTTTTAAGTTAGCATGACTGTTGAAATTAAATGGTAATACTTTACAGTAAGAGCTCTTTTGTAATATTAATGAAAGCTGTAAAAGTATTGTTCCTAGTGTGTTCATTTCAACATTTACTATTATTAATAGGCTATATTTTTACATTTTAAAGTTTCTTTTTTTAACATTAGTAAACTATGAAATAACTTTAATGATCAATATAATAATTAATATTAATATGTTTATTCATTTACAAAGTATGGTTCAGTACTGCTACTGCTTTTTTAAAAATAGTAAAGCTCTGTTTTAGTTTTAGTTTACCATTTTAAAAACTATCGGTTGATTAATCGGTATCGGCCAGTGTGGTCCAACCTAGCTATCGGTATCGGTAAAATCCACTATCGGTCGACCTCTAGTCTTGATATTTACTTTGAAAGCTAAAGCTCGTGATTATGGTAAGGGGCGTTACATTTCCGACGTGTGCTTGTGGTGTTCGGCCAATCACAATGCACTGGGTCAGCTGGCCAATCAGAGCAGACTGCGCTTGTCAAAGGAGGGGGCTTTGTTGAAAACGACTGTTTGAGAGAGGCGGGGCATAGAGGACCTACAATAATGTACAGTATTTGAAAAATAATGTGTTTTTTGAACATTAAAGCATGTCAACATATTCTGTTACACCAAATACACAAAATAATGATCTTTAAAATAGCATCATATGACCCCTTTAAAAGCAGCGCTGTCACTGATGCACATGACGCGTAACTGACACACACCTGATTTTCTCCCAACTCTTTATGGTCATTTAGGATTTTATAACTCATTTAAGACCGTGTTTACGAGGTCACTTGCCAAAACCCAGCATTTTGACATAATTGTTTGTGTTTTTGTCCATTGAAGCGCTACTGGCGCGCTGAAGCGGCTCAGAATACAGTTGAACGCACAGTCTTTCAGACTATACTCCATTTGATAATCATCTTCGTGCAGTGTCTGCGCTATTTCTCGACAGAAGTTATGACCGACAACAATGCCTTTATACTCCTTTAAACTAAAGTTGTGGATATGTCATAACCCCCTCACACAAGCGCTTGTCAGCGCTGCCATTTATTGATGTTGCGGTCTCCGGTTATTGTTGTTGCTTCTCTCATCCCTTTCTTTTGCGACTGTCTTGGGCCAGTGTTGCCACCTTGTGGACAAACTAATTAGTGCAAAATAATGTGCGACCTGCGCGTACTCTTCCCTCGGGCCGGATGAAGATGAATGGCGGGCCGGATTTGGCCCGCGGGCCGCCAATTGAATAGCCCTGGTTTAAACAATAGTTCACCAAAAATGAGAATTCTGTCATCCTAATGTAATTCCAAACTAGTCAGTTATGTTTTTCTGTGAAAAAACAAAGGGAGAATTTTGTGAAGAATTATGAAACAGCTCTTCACCTCATAGAAGTTTGTGTCTAATCTGTGTTTGTGCACAGATTTGAAATGGCTCACCATGTGCTGCTACAATAAACATGAGAACCAGTGCTGTTGTGGTGTCAATGACATTGGCACGACAGCTTTGACATACAGTAGGTGAAACTTTTCAATTAATAATGATTTCATTTTGGTGTGTTCCTCACACAAGGAATAGTATTCCTTGTATTGCTTAAGAAGACTTGGAATATAGTGCACAAATAATACTAACTACTTTGTGTTTTTTTTTTTTTTTTTTGATAAAGCTGCACAAAGAGGTCTCAAAAAAATTCATTCTGTAGTAAAAAAATACAGCATAAAGGTTTAAAACAACATAAGGGTGAAAATGTAACTTTTTTAAGTGAATTAAACCTTTAAAATTCATTATATACAACAGTGTTTCATATAACCGTTTGAACCATAGAAAGTTCTCACCTGAGGCCCTCCGATGACAAAGCGTCCACTTGGCTGCAGATGGTAGACAGTCTTATCGTTGAGATATTTTGCTGGCACCACAGCTTTGATGACCTTCTCCTTCAGAATACGCTGCTGCTCCTCCAGTGAAATGTAGTCATCATGTTGGACGGAGATGACCACTGTGTGGACACGCAAAGGAATCACAGCGCCATTCTCCTGCTTGTAGTGCACAGTGACCTGAAGTTGTGGAAAACATCTGAAGTCATCATTTCAGTTGACATAGGGAATGTGAAGGACATTTCCTGCTGTATGGTCTGAAAATGGCAGAACTCTAAAATAGACCAGAGGTTTCAGCTTCCTGAGAGCTGCCCAGCTTGAGTTGCTGGCATGCTCCTGAGATGGAAGGTGCACAGCCGTGTCCTCTGTCCCACTGGGAAAAGTAAGGACCGGGGGCCCTGGATGTCATGCTGAGGGTCATTTTCTCTCAAGCATTAAAAGAGACCGCCTCATGGTCACTATCTTGCTCAACAGCCGTCACACCTATTGGCCAATGTGTTGGTTCAATGAACACTCGGCTGATAAGATAGCATGGTCAGTGTCAGTCAGGGGCTTTGAACCTGCACATTGTGGCTCTAAAGACTCAATTATATCAACTTGTGATTGTAAGTGTGCAAAAATAACTTCACAACATTTTTTACTCTAAACATAATATTTAGTTTTTTCAGTCTTATTTTGCTGACCTGAGTTTTTGAGTCTGGGCGGAGCCATGGGATGGTGCCATCCCGCCGCAGCTCAGCCATTTTGGCATTGAGTTTGTGAGCGAGGACAATGGTGAGTGGCATGCACTCCTCCGTCTCATCAGTGGCGTAGCCAAACATGAGCCCCTAAGACACGACGGAAATGCAATATGAGGATGTTTGTCTCAAACTATGTGCTCAAACACATTTTTACACATCTGTTGTGTTCGGACCTGGTCTCCAGCTCCAATATCTTCCTCATGTCTGTCAACGTGGACACCCTGCGCTATATCAGGAGACTGCTGCTCAAGAGCCACCAGCACATTGCAGGTTTTATAGTCGAAACCTAAACAGATGGAAGAGCAAAGAGTGGACATATATGGTGGATGAGTTAGCAAAGATCTGAAGTACTAGGCGGTATGCTGAAAATTAAAGTATGTATTGATCCTGACCTTTTTCAGAGTTGTCGTAACCAATGTGTTTAATGGTGTCTCGCACAATCTTCTGGTAGTCAACGTTGGCCCGAGATGTGATCTCACCACAGAGAAGTACCATACCAGTCTTACAAACAGTTTCTAATGATTAAAACAACCTTAATTAGTCAAATGACCCATGACAAAGGAAAGTTGCCATTTTATAATCCATTGCTAGGTTAGAAATGGAGATGTTATCCATTTAAATTCCCTTAAACTTTAGGGACGGAAAGAGTACAAGAAATGGTCACTCTATAACTGAACAAGAGTCAAGATAAGTGACCCGCTGTTGGACTATAAACGTTCAAACAATATATTGACAGTCATGTTTATACAGAAAGCCTTTACATGTTTATTTTGTTTGTGATTAAAAATATTCACTCACCACAGGCCACTTTGGCATCCGGGTCCTGCTTCAAGTGTGCATCAAGAACTGCATCACTGATTTGGTCACAGATTTTATCTATTAACGAAATCACACCATTATGAAACAAAGTTATGTCATGGCTCAGATGAAGGTTCAAGTGTGGGTTTAGTGTTATAACACCAGAAAGTTTCAGTTTAAGAGTTTAATGCCTGTCTTATAGTAAGCCTGTAGGACACAGTAATCCCAACCAAGCAAAACCCCAGCTGAGCAGCTGGAGGACAATACCAGTGGTCCTCTCCTTTCAGAATCATTCACTCAGTCTATATTTAGGCTGCTAGCTGAGGCAACAGTTTAGGTGAGTTACATCAGAAAATAGCTGTCCAAAACAACATATCAGGTGATAATATGAGACAAACAAGTCCAATCTATTAGATCGCTTCAGTCTGGAGCATTATGGAATAGATTTTTTTGCATCTTGCACATGCGCGCCTATTGATTGATCTGCTGAAATATGTGCTTATGGGAGATGTTATTGTTTAGTAAGACTCTCAAAATTTTGTTCATGTGAACCAGACAGTTTGCAGTGTTGCAAAATTTGTCTAGGAGGAACCAGACCGGATTAGATTAAAAGTCATTAAAACGTATTAAGAGTCATTAAGTTTGAAAGAAGCTTTGAAATATGTATTGTGAAATGCACTATGCAAATCAAACTGACTTAGCATTTTTCAGGAGTGCAGCATATGAAAATGTCTACAGCACTTTGGCATTGCAGCATGACATGAGAGAACCGCAATATGGTTGATAAGAAATGTGAGGTCTGGCAAGTTCCCACATGAAACAGAAATAACTACTGAAGCCAAATCTGTTGGCAAACAGGTGCACCGATGATCGACTCACTAGACAGCCATGGGACGGTGTCATAATCAAATCATTCACTGTATCAGTATGTTCATTATGAAATAAATTGCATAGTAAATGTGTAACTGAGAAAATCCTCAAAGTGATATGCAGTAATTTAACACCTATGTAAAAGTCATGACCCCTAATTTACTATTTTTGTCTACTACACTTTCACTCCATGAAATACCAGCTAAGCACATGGTACTGTGGAAGTTTTGCTACTGAAAGTGTGAATGAACGCCATTGAACTGTTGCTTAAGCAGCTTACTTCTGTAGGAACTGTTGCTAAACCAGCTCACCACTTCTATATGCTCCAATGACTTGTCGAGGCAGGTGAAGGTACATATCTTAAGGAGCAAGGAACATGTCTCCATGCAAGCACCCAGGTCCAGAATGCAAAATCTATATAGTACATACTACAAAATGTAAATGTAAAAGTTCAGATAGAAAATCACCTGGATGCCCTTCTCCCACAGACTCTGAGGTGAACATGAAGGATCCGTCATCATGAGCGTCATTCATTCCTTCCATGTTTGCCAGCAACTGAACAGATCTTCGAAATCAACAGGACAAAATAATCTATCAAGTGCTCAATAATTTTCCTCCAACTTTGGCTAAAGCAGGCCAAGTATGCAGAGCTCCTTATAGTCCCGAGGGCATAGAAGAAAGAATGATAGAAAGAAAGAGAGGTCTGCAGATAGATCATAGACTATAACACACAACCTCGCCTTGAAGTAAGTTTGCCCCTATATATGGCAGAAAGAAAACACACACACTAAGCTTTACTCACTCTCTCACTCACAAACATACACACATACACACATGTGTCATGTGAACGAGTGAGGCAGACCATTCCAGGGGGTGTTGTTTGGGGGGAGGAGATTCAAACTTTCAGAAACTTTCTGTTAACCCCTTGTGCGCTCAGCTCTGTCATATGAAGGTTTTCTTTGGGGTGGGATGGCTGCTGCTGTCAGTGGACACTTGTGGGCTAGAAATCATTCACACAACATACTAATATATATCAGGGCAGGAGTGCTTACAAACAGACCTGAAGGTGATTTATGATAAACTTTGTGGAAAAGTTATGTCCAGTAATATCAAATCTAAAGTGGGGTGTGGTGAAGTGTGCTTGGCTAAAATGAATTCTTTGTGGTTGTGTAATAAATGCATTGCAAAACCCTTTAAAAAACATAATGGTTTAACATATAACAATCAAGGTCTGTTCCAAGACATGCTGTGCTGATCTTTGTTAAATTTTGAACTGTCTATGCTCAGAGTCTGCATGGGGTTTTGGATTATTATCTATACTGATATGACCAATTCTTCTTTTTTTTTTTTCCGCAGTCAATTGTAGATTGAAGATTTCCACATTCTCAATTAAAAGTTCCTTTTCAAAGCTTAAAAGCTGCAATATGGGTCAAGCCAGGATGTGACCAAGGGTTAAAATGTCAAATTAGGAAGACTTACTGGATCAAAACTTTGCAAAATTAATGTAATTATTGTAATAGTGTACAGAAGTTATTTGTATACATTTTATTTTGCTGCTTCATTCTCTGATCTGGGGTGTTTGATTGATTTGCACACCACTTCATTTCTCTCAAAATCGCAGCATTTGGATGTTACCATATAAATATGTAAATTCTAATAAAGTAAAATAAGTACTTTACAAAATTATTCACAGATATTATCATGTAAATGCAGTTGTTAGCAGATATATTCATAGTGTTTGTGATAAATGTACCTTTTGTAATGTATCTGTGATATTGAACATTTATTTTTCTGTTGCCCTTTTTCTATTTCATTTTGGGTTGACTTTAAAATAGACATAACAAAAAAATTAAACAAAGCCCTTAATTTAGAACCTCATGATATTTTACTTTAGCAAAACCCATCTTTTTCTGATAAACATATTTCTATTATTAATCTGTTAATTATCTTAGCAAAGTTTTATATTCATAAGTCAAAAGTAATTCAAAAGAAACCATCATATATTACATTTTGTAACACTGATCTTAAAATATACTTTGAAACCCTTTCTAATATGAGATCACAAAATAAGAAGCTAATAAAAACAATACAAATTCTAAAGCTTTTCAAAATGATGTAACTGCCCTAATGTATGTATTATTAATATTTTTTTTTATCCTGTTATTTTTATTTTATTTATATATGACTTCATATATACTGTATGTTTTATATATGAAACATATATATATGTTTGTATTAATTTTGCATTTTTGTTGTTGCTGTTGTTCTGTTTTGCATGCTTTGAGATGTGCAACGTTTCCCTGTTTGCATTGTGCCTTTGTGTGATGGAACTGAATAAAGGGAAAAAAAACTTTTTTTCTCTCAAAATCGTAAAATATTTCAAGCGCTCTAATACATGAATTTGAGCTGAGTAATGACATTTGTCTTGGGTTGCTTTACAGCAGAATTTAATTTTCCCACTTAAAGGGTTAGTTCACCCAAAAATGAAAATTAGCCCATGAATTACTCAACCTCAAGGTATCCTAGGTGTATATGATTTTCTTCTTTCAGACGAATCCAGTCGGAGTTATATTAAAAATACCGCTCAGAAGTGACGAACACGGAAGCGCAGCGGAGAGATCAAAACAACGGTCACGAATTATAAGTACAAAACGAGGATTTGTAAAGAAGAATGTCGATTCGAAGGATTTTGATATAAGCCAAGAGGAGACTGGTTTTCCTTTGCTAAAGTAAGGAAACTTTGCTTCCTTTGCTCCTGTTAACAAACGTTGGTTTTCACGAGTCTCACCGGCGCATGCGCAACGCTGACCTCATACGTCATCCGCCCGGAACTGCTTCTTTGTACAACTGTTGGCGCAAGCTACATTAAAGTGATTATTACGTTTTGAATATGGATATTTTTCTTACAAAAACACATCGATTCACTACAGGACACCTTTGTTCACCCCCCGGAGCCGTGTGAGGCACTTTTTCTTATAAATGGATACGCTTTATTTCACTTCTTTTGGACTGAAGCACTGCAACACCCGCTGACTGCCATTAAACAGCTTGGAAGATCAAAGACAATTTTTAATATAACTCTGATTGGATTCATCTGAAAGAAAGAAGTCATATACGCCTAGGATGGCTTGAGGGTGAGTAAATAATGGGCTAATTTTTGGGTGAACTATCCCTTTAAATTTGCATCACTGATTCTTTTATTTCTTTGTTTATTACTGTGACAAATCTGTCATTGTATAAAGTGCTATATAATTAAAGGTGATTTAATAGAAAGCAAGTTTAATAGTTAATAGTTTATTGTCATTTAGTAGATGCTTACAAAGCAACTTGTAGTACAGTAAATGCAGGGCCCTCCCCTGAAATAATCTCATGCCGTGCTGTCAAAGGCACAATGGTGACAGGGCAGGATTGTGATCTTAGTTACTCTCCAGTTCTTTAGGTGCCCACACATGGAATTAAACCTACAACTTTTATGCTTGAGCAGAAAGACAAACAAAATCTATAGGAACCTATAGGAATGACCTATATAACCACTGAACTGGCTGAATTGATGGTGGATTGCACAGATGCTGAATAAATGTATTGATGCTTATCTGTGAACAGATGTGTTTAACTTAAACATTATAATATTATAATTTTGCAGTTGGTGTTAAGTGTACAAATTTTGTTTTTCACATGGCAGTTGAATTTTGGAGGGAACAAATGAGTCAATGAAGTGAGATGGCAAGACAAAGGTCAGTTTCTTGTTGAACTCTCAACCGGAGACATGTGGCATAAAAGATGAACTCTGAGAGAAAAAAAACATAATTAGGTCCACTGACATTTTTCCACTGAACAACTGAAGACCATTATTTTCAATAATCATTACATTATAAAAATAATTAATTCTAATAAAAACATTTTTACAAAAAAAAAAGAAAAAAGACTGAAAATGAGCATTGATTATTTTTTTTCATGTAAACTACACATGGACAAACAGGTGAGCACGTGAGACCACACTTTATGGACTATGATCTTATAGCTGTGAGTAGATATGTGGTAGCTGTTCAGAGATGGCCCAAAAATCTGGTCAGAAAACAAACTCAACCAAACAGGATGAGAAAACGGATGCAAGCAGGGCTAAAATGAGCTGGTTTAAAAGTTCATGGCTGACAGTCACACGCTTTGTGTATTGTGTGCGTGTATGATTGATCCACTCCTGAAGACACATATGACAGAACTATTCATGTCCATAATATGTCCTAGAAATATAGACCTATCCATTATGTTGATTTCAAGATCTGTTCTTGTTGCAGTTATAATTTAATCTTTAAATGAATTCAGGTGGCTCTGAAATGAAAGGTTTATGCTTTCCTTACTTAAATGAGGCCAAATTAATTTTGTGTTTAATTGTAATTTTATATTAAAGGTTTGGTCACACTTTAGTCTGGGGATCAGTTCTCACTATTAACAACAACTTTTGCCTCAATAAACTCTTAAATTGGTGCTTATTAAAAGTTAGTATAGGTAGTTGTTAAATTTAGGTATGGGGTTAAGGGATCTAAAAAATGGTCATGCAGAATATGTGCTTTATAAGCAGTGGTGTAATGTAACGAAGTAATAATACTTCGTTACAGTACTTAAGTATTTTTTGGGAGTATCTGTACTTTACTTGAGTTTTTATATTTCAGCCAACTTTTACTTTTACTCCACTACATTTCCTAATTAAAATGTATACTTTTACTCCGATACATTTCCCCGAAGCATATTTGTTACTTACTTACTCAAGTAATATTGTAAACGGTGACTTCAACTTCTACCAAAGTCATTTTCTGGTAAGATATCTGTACTTTTACTTTCAGGTGCTTTCAGGTACTTTATACACCACTGTTTATAAGTAGTAATAAACAGCCGATATGCATGCTAATAAGCAACTAGTTAATAGTGAGAATTGGTCCGTAAACAAAAGTTACCAAATGTTTAGTTATAGATGATATTCAGCGTTCTAGTTATCTCATTGAGCCTAAAATTCATGTACAATAATATTTTAGGTACTGAAACTCAAAATTAATGAATCCCTAAATGATAATAATTTTTGACAACAGCTATGTCTTTTGGCATAAGTATGTGACAGGCTGTCCAGATATGACTTTGTTTGACCCATTCCTCCGAACAGAGTTTAGTGGGATTGACCTAACTCAGTTTTCAAAAAATGCCACAATTTCTCAACTGGGCAGTGATGGGGTCAATTGTAGGACATTCACCTTTTTTCATGTGTCACCCTAGTGTTCATTTGTCCTTGTGTTCGAGATCATTGTCCAGCTAAAAGATTAACTTTCTCCCACGCTATAGTTTCAAAAGACTGTAGGACATCCTCCAATGGTATTTCCATCCATTCTTGCTTGATTTCAACAATACATATAGTCTCAATAGGAATGTCATCATCATATTGGAATTTAGATATTTTAAAGTCTGGGCATTGTTTGGATTTGGATTTATTTTTATTTTTTTAAAGAAAAGCTTGTTTTGTGGTTATCTGACCACAAGAGCTTGCTAATGGGCTTTTTGGCAAATTTCAAATTTGGCTTCTTTTGTATCACTCACCCACACAGGCCTGTTATGCAGAGCTTTATTGACTGGTGCACCTTTACAACGTAGTCAGTTTCTGAACTCTGTAGCTTGTTCAAAAGAATTACTGACTTGTTTGTGGCTTTGCTTACAGGTGTTCCTTTTGTGGGCATTTCTGTGTGTTTTAATTCTTTTGATTTATCTTCCTTTTCGACCAGGTTCACTCATTGAAAATGGTCATTTAGTCGTTATCCCTTTATTTAGAATATGATCCCAGTTGGTGTGGATGAGGTGCATCATTTCGGTTTTATCAGGAAGGTGTTATTGTTGCTTCTGCTGCATGCAAGAGAGATAATTAATACTTTTACATAATAATAACATAATGTATAATGCATAACATGATAATATGTTGAGAAATAGAATACATTGTATATAAAACGTGGATATATGCATTTGTTTTACATCTTTTTGTTAGGCTGGTCAGTTTTTGTATCAAGATGATGATGATGTAATTGTGGCAGAAATACACAGGTTGAAAGGTTGATGTTAGTTGAGGTGAGAAGCATCTGTTTATGTTTTGTTACCGTTCTCTTGGTACAAAACGTACGTGGCTGCTGCTGGTTGGTGTACGTTGATAAACACAAGTTGTCACGTGCCCTGCCCTATTTCTTTAAAGGTAAACTCTTTTGATAAGCATGGAGGAGTGAAATGCGTCAGCCAATGGCTAACTGAGACGAGGATGTTTAGTAGGTGGGGTACGTATGCTTCCAGCTGATTGGCCTGTAACCCAGACACATGGGTAAGACAGAAACTCTTGAAAGTGCTCCAGTGAGGTGGACCTAGGTGAACTTTACAGCTGGTGCTGGGTATGAAACCTAAGCTGGGTCTTGGATTTGAAACTGTGTGCCATCTATTTATGACCTTTCATTATGCATAACACAATAGATCAATAAACTCATGCAGTCTCCACCCCGACACTCACTGCCAGTTTAGAGATTTCAAACTAAATCAAGTCACTGTGCATGAAGCATGGAACACATATTAATTATTTTACAGTTATTTTCATTCAAAAATACAATTAAGCACTCTGTTACTGCTTCATTGTCATTACTGTAATAATCAACTAGAAATATTGCAACCACAGTTGCTACTATAACAAGCGAAGGAGGTTTCCCACATTGGCTTGGCGGTCGGCTGGAATGCAGCAGCTGCAGGAGAGGGTGGGATGTTGGGACAACTTTCATCTCGGCACATTCCAGCCTACAGCAGCCAGAAGCAACTGGCCTCTGGCCCTCTCCCCTAAAAATAACTATTACCACCAAAACAGAGCTGGCCCAGATCCACTAACCTAACTGTATCATCTTACATAATCAAGTTCTTAACACTTGTAAGCAAACACACCTGGGACTGACTATGTGCTAATGTAGTGGAAAGAGCTCTGGAACTCATAAAGGACAAACATATCTTGCAAAGGTCTGTGTGAAATTTACAGAAAGGCGTGATATTCACTTTATTTGTGAAATATATAACTATACTATTCAAAAATACCTTGTTTTTATATGTCCTTGTTATTACATAAATCATTGTGCAGTCGTGTATACTGGACTTTCGTGGTTATAATAATGTCCTCAAAACATCAGTACAAAGACATCTTCACTTTTTTAACTTCTGTGTCTCATTCAGTCAGCTTTTACAGTGGTGTGAGAAAGTGTTGGCCCCCTTCCTGATTTCTTATTTTTTTGCATGTTTGTCACACTTTAATGTTTCAGATCATCAAACTAATTTAAATATTAGTCAAAGATAACACGTGGTCTAATGGGTTTTTGTCATTCTTTTGGTCATAATACAAAGTATGATAGCATGATGTCCTTAGATCTACGGTAATCTATAAAATATGGTAATTGTGTGGCTGGCATTTATTTGATTTTCTTGCAATGTTATGCCTGTAATTGACACTGAGACTCTGCCTAGAGCACCAGGACCACAGTGACATATCTTCATTTATATGTAAAGCAATAACTGGTGCATGACATAAACAACAGATATACATTTTTAGATGAATAAATCATCTGTATCCACAACAGAGAGTCTGTCTGACCCAGAGGAGAGTGATGTACAAAATATTATATATAATGCAGCTGCTTCAAGTACATGGCTGTAAATTAGCCTGTAGAGGGCAGTAATGTGCTATATCAGGAGTATAGTTATTGTATACTTTACTCTTTTTCTCTAGGTAGATATGCCCAGTGAATTCAGTACCTTCAGTACACTTTAGATCAATGAGACAGATATTCTTCTACATATAAATAAAAGATGCAAGGAAAATATGTTTTAGGAGGAATGTTGCCAGTAAAAATATCCTTGTATACTGCTGGAAAACAATCTTTATTGTTTTAACAATTTAACAATCCTAAAAATATATTTTAAATCATACAAACATTGTTCATCTTGTTATAGGGCACAGTCTAAAAAAAAAACCCAGAAACTAATTTATATAATTTTTAAGTGTGTTGTTTTTAATCTCATTAATATAGTAAATATTTTTAGGTCATTGAAGCATTCTGTCTGAGTCATGAATTATTGTAGGAACAAATACACAGTGTACAGTAAATTTTCAAAATGCTTTCTTCGAAATCTAATTCTTATCATTGTCACAATTTAATTTCCAGGTGTTCATTTAATTTCCGGCTGCTAATTTCTGTGTTCTGTAAACAGCTGGTCACGTTAACCTCTTCAGTATACATTTTCAAATGTGAGTGGTCCATGTGGGAATGAATAGATTAGCAGCCTGCTGAAAACAGAGGATGATTCTTAGCACTATTACAGTTGTAAGGCTATGGTTAGGTAAGATAAAAATATTAAAATGCATTTAAATAATGTAATTATCTTTGAATAAATATGTATTTCGTGGAAAATTTAACAAATATGATTCAGTTGGAGAAATACTAGCCTGTAATTGCTTTCAGATTAGTTTAAATTTCTGTCTTATAAACACTGATTATTTCCCTTTGTTATTTGATTAGAATTCCCCATTTATGTTACAACAGTTCTATATGTAAACCAGCATAAACAGTTATCATATATCATATAGATCATGTGATATTTCAATATTCTAAATCCAAGCCCTTTGTACAAAAGTAGTTCTTGTAAAAGCAGTGGAACTAAACTTTCTGTATGTGTTTAGAATGTATTTTAACCATGGCGTCTTTGCAGGTTCTTTGAGCAGTATAGGCTCATTCTTCGATGTTCTCTGTGCTCATATACAGAGTTTTTCCTTAAAAAGCCTTTATGGGATTCCGGGTGTGCATAGATATTGTATGTCACCCTTCCAGTTTTTTTTTTTTTTTTGCAAACCCTAGTTATTGTAAGCCATGTATGTTGTCTTTGTTCTACAACAAATAAACAACCAAAAAAAAAAAGCCTCAATGTGCAAGTCTGTAAGTCCTCGACTATACATACCTCTGACAACAGGAGTTGGTGTCACATAAAAATATGTTACTGCATTCATATCTCAACCATTTTATATAATATAAATAATTTTGTTAGATCAATAGAGTAAGTGTGATTTCAGTATGAATTGTTTATAACTGTAATAAGCATTATTTTTATCATCTGGCACTTCTTTTAACATCTGTGTGTGTCTAAATCAGTGGTTCCCAACCCTGGTCCTGGAGGCACCCCAACACTGCACGTTTTGCATGTCTCCTTAATCACACACACCTGATTCAGGTCATCAGCTCATTAGTAGAGACTCCAAGACCTGAAATTGAAAGGAGACATGCAAAATGAGCAGTGTTGGGGTGCCTCCAGGACCAGGGTTGGGAACCACTGGTCTATAGAATATCAATACCTTTATCCGAGGCCTCTGTGCTATGAAGCCCCAGCTGGATGAACTTAGGGTCCTTCTGTATGTTGTTGTTTAGGAAGACATGGACACAAAAATACAGGACTTCAAGAAGTTCTTCAATGGAGAAAAATTTGTGGATGTGCAGATGCATGTGCCTTAAGATGGCCTTCAATGTTTTAACTTGATGGTGAAAAATATCATCTTGTGATATTTAAATGCATGACTCAAATGTGTGGTTCTTGTCATTGCTTTCTGCTGTTTAAGATGCATTAATAAATCACATTTGATGTCATTACATAAAATAGAAAATATTTCCTTGCTACTTTCTGTCATATGCAGAAATCGTTCTACAGTTTTTGTCTGTGACAGATGGACTTGATTTGAGCACATAGGGGTGTGGGTTTATTTTGTGGGCCTTGCAAAGACATTTCATGAGAAATTTGAGAGTAGATGGCTGCATTCTAGGCGAAGTGTTCTTGGCCTTCTAGTCTCTATGATGACAACCTATTCAAAGATTTCTGAAACTTTTATAAGTATTTTACCAATAATTAAGCTTGACATACAAAAGTGAAAGTTTGTGGATTTTTTTTATATTTCTGAAAAACATTGTTTGCAGCTATTTCATGTCTCGGTGGTCGAAAGTGTGATTATGAATGAGTGCTTGTGTTTACTCAAGCACTCATTCAGAAAAACAGACCTTATGCTAACACTTTACAAGCCTGTGTCAATTAGAATGTCTCACAATAAAGAACTTCTATTTAATCATTGTCACAGCCGGTGCCTTTAAATTTGTGTATTAAACTACATGAACCACAATAAAGGATTTCTTAAAGTTTTGCGCAGTAGGCTACATATTCTTGTGTTGCTTGTCTCTTTAAGAGGTTGGACAGGCTAGTGCTCCTCCAACGAAATGCGTCTGTCGGACACATAGACTGTATAAAAACAGGTCGGACAGACTGTCCCACACCGCAGTTTAACAGCCAGCCAACTGACACAGAGCCGTTGAACCGCAAGCCGTGAGTATTATTCGTTTTGTTGTGTTTTTAACTTTGGCGCATTAATGCAGATAATAATGTATACTATATTCTTATCGTCAACGCTTGTATCTGGCATTGCAACAACAATCTAACTAGCTAGTCAAACAAGCTAGCCAGCAGGTGTTAGCTCAATGTACTTTAGCCTACTGTGCAAGCGGTGCACAATGAAAAACAGCCTCTATGCTGACTCGCCATTACCTACAACATTACTTTAATATCCTTTTAGTATCCTTACGTTTAATTAGCATATGTATATCTTTGTCAATTTTGCGTGGGGTCAGTAAGCAATTAAGCTATTACTTATTGATTTTTTTTTATTTTTTATTCTGTACACTTCCACGCCAAATGTAAACAGGTTAGGCGAGACGATTGTATTACTCTGTAACACTAAGTTTGTTAACGCTTTTGATCTTTCTAGAATTCAGTAACGTTACATCACATGAATGACAGAAATCAGCACAAGTGTCCAGGATAAAGTCCAGTTTATTGGCAGTCATATCAGCCTAAGCATCATTTTAACGTGTGCTTATATAAAAATGTCCTTTGCAGTTCAGTTGTTTTTCCATTTCGTGAGGTAACTGACAGTTTTTTGTTTTTTTTTCTTATATGCGTTCTGGGAGGAGGATAATTTTTTTTTTTTTAAGCAGTGCAGACCTTTAATTAGGGAAATCATACCTGCAGAGATGTGCAGTATGCCCTTGTGAAAAATGAATGCTCTAATTATATGTGGACACGTAGTGTTTTGCCATTTAAGTGCACTAGAAGAGTACACTTTTAAAAAGTACGCTTATTTTTGTGTTACTACCATACTACTGCACATGTAAAGTGATTTGATTTATGGTTTAATTTAAACTGTTGTGTTTTTCACTATCGCAAATTGCAACTTCATCATTACAATTATATAATTACATACATGACATACAAATTTTAATAGAAAATATATTAAAGTATATTTCTGATTACCATAATTGCTTGTCAGTACATTCAACAGTATACTTTAACCATATTTCAAAGGCAATAGAATTATGAAATACATATAAAGATGTACTTGTTTTTTTTTATTTTTTATTAATTGCATTAAACATACAATTTAATTTAATTGCAACTAACATGCAATTAAATGTCAAAAAACATTACATTTATTTAGCAATTAAAGAGGTTCTTTTGGAGTATTTTATTTCTGTAATACTTTTTAAAAGTATGCTTCTTTTTAAAAGTGTACCTCTTTTTCCCAAGTGTGCAAATCCAGGGAGTCTTTATTGGTTTCATTTTTACCTACATTGAGGGGTAAAGCTGTTTTCCTTTCCTCTCCAGAGCTTTTCACTGAACTGCAATTTTACCCGATTGGGAAAGGTTGGCTAAACTCACCTTGGATGTTAGCAATGGCCCTCATGCGACTACGACCCATGCGTTTGACCCTTTTGTCACCAAGAGGAAGATTTTCTCTTTGTGTGAATAGTGATGTCAAGTACAGAGTTTCTGTGTCCCAGTCCCCCCAGCTTCTAGCCTTTGATAAGACAGTCGTAACTCATATCTTCCCTTTTTTACCTACATTGAGGGGTAAAGCTGTTTTCCTTTCCTCTCCAGAGCTTTTCACTGAACTGCACTTTTACCCGATTGGGAAAGGTTGGCTAAACTCACCTTGGATGTTAGCAATGGCCCTCATGCGACTACGACCCATGCGTTTGACCCTTTTGTCACCAAGAGGAAGATTTTCTCTTTGTGTGAATAGTGATGTCAAGTACAGAGTCTCTGTGTCCCAGTCCCCCCAGCTTCTAGCCTTTGATAAGACAGTCGTAACTCATATCTTCCCTCCAAAGTATCTCCCGCTGACCATCACTGCATGCCGACCGGCATTCACGACATTAGTGCTCCCCACTTCTGTCAACTCTATATGCTTGCGTGCTTTTTCGACAAACCGGCACTTCTCAAGAAAAAGCCAGAACAGCCAGTCTCCCTTTAGAAAGACAAAAGGTACTGCTCCTGCCCCAGCATGTCTTGGTATAGAGTTGTTATAGCAATTACATGCTTGCCTTTAGTACAAATATGTGAGGTTTAAAAAAAAAAAAACAGACTCTTTGGGTGAAATGGTATTCTTTGCTTACTTGGGTTGATGGTGAAAAGGAAATTACAACATGGCTTCCACAAATTACTCTTTGTAATTGTAGTGTATTTACGAAACGTAAATTGTCCCTTCTGTGTTCATATACACCCTCCTATGTTACGTGATGAGTACGTAAACGCCGTCGTTTTTGGAGTAGTGTCTTTAGGAGAAAATAAATTGCAAGCATTAGTTGAACGCTCACTCCCGTCTCACGTGTATTTCTTAGAAAATATAAAGTCATATATAACAGTTATTGAAACAATGTTTCATGCAACCTACCATTCATATTTTCCCCGCAGTGTCATCGTCTGTCCTGGAGGGTGAGACGCTAGCTATGGGCATGTGGTCACTCGGCCTTGGTGCTGTGGGGGCCGCCATCGCTGGCTTAATACTTGCAAACACTGACTTCTTGCTGACTAAACCGGCACCTGCTTCTGTAGAATATCTAGGGAATGCTGACCTCAGAACCATCAACAGTGGTAAGAAATGATTTGAAATCCGCATGAAGTGATAAGGATTTTTTAAATGAAATTTTGGCCAGTTGCTGTCATAACTAAGAAGAGCATTTAAGGAAACGCAGTATTTATTGAATGTTTTTTCATCCGTATGCATTCAGATGAGAGGGCTTTAAAAGCGAAAACTCTCTGGGAGAAATCTGGTGCGGTGATCATGGCTGTCCGGCGACCTGGATGATTTTTGTGCAGAGAGGTAAAGTGATCATGTTCCTCATAACAAAGTTCAGTTGCTCTTTTTTTTTTTTTTTTTTTTTTTCCTCTGCAGTGAATGGGTGCCGTCAGAATGAGAGTCCAAACAGCTGATAAAAACATCACAATAATCCACATGACTCCAGTCCAGTCTATCAATTAACGTCTTGTGAAGCGATAAGCTGCATGTTTGTAGGAAACAAATCCATCGAGGCATTTGCTAAACAATTGTTTCTGACCAAAATACAAGTCCACAATCCATAATAATGCTTCCTTCAGTGAAAAAAGTCCATCCCCTTTTGTCCTCTCTCATCAAAATCCACTGACACATTTGTTTAGAACTGTTTTGTCTTGTAAATGGAGATTGATCTGTGTATATTATATACTGTGTATATGCGTTTTTTTTTAGCCAGAAATAACAGTTCTGTCAGGACCACGATCGTCAAAGATGATTGACAATTAGCATACAGTTTGGATTGGCGGTATGGTTCTTTTCTGTGCAAGAACTCCCTGCGCATCCATGCAGCCTAGCATGGATAAGAGCAGGGAGAGCAGCGATAACCCCCCGGGGTAAACAGAACTGAACCAACATAAATGTATTGCAGATATCATTAAGTTCAAAATTTAATGTACACATTTAGAATTAGTCTGATTCAAAGGAGAATCAGAAGGCTGAATCCCGACTGACAGAGGAGGAGTTGGGGATGGAGGAGGGTAATTAGCTTACGCTTGATATTTATTTATTTATTTAACACAAATAAGCTGTTAACAAACAGCTTCTCACTTCACAAGACATTCATTGATGGACTGGACTCACGTGGATCACTTGTGAATTATTGTGATGTTTTCTCAGCTGTTTGGACTCTCAATTTGACGGCACCCATTCACTGCAGTGGAACCATTGGTGAACAAGTGATGTAATGTTGAATTTCTCCAATCTGTTATTCTGTTCAACTGAAGAAACAAACTCCTTTACATCTTGGACAGCCTGAGGTTGAGTACATTTTTAGCAAATGTTCATTTTGGGTGAACTATTCCTTAAAAAGAAGCTAAGAATACTACACTACTATTAGTTGCTAAAAGCACAAACCCATAAGTCTAAATAATGAATACATAAGCATGTGGGGATGCTGATGTCATGATTGTGTCTCTGCAGGAGGCCTCTGAGCTGTCCTCTCTGAAGCCCCAGCTGGATGAGCTCGGGGTCCCTCTGTATGCTGTTGTGAAGGAGAATGTAGGTACAGAGATTCAGGACTTCAGGCCTCACTTTGCAGGGGAGATCTTCCTGGATGAAAAGGTTAGTAAAGGCATAGTTCACCCAAAAATGGAAATTCTGTCATTTACTGTAATTCCAAACCCATAAGACTTCTGTTCATCTTTGAAACACCAATGAAGATGTTTTTAATGAAACAGAGTTTTCTATGACTTTCATTTTAAGTCCATGAAACCAAAACTTTGATGCTTCAAAAAGTTCATAAAGGGATCATAAAAGAAATCCATATGAATTGAGCTGTTTAATCCAAGTCTTCTGAAAGACACTTGCACATATAGTACAGAGCAATCAAGCCTGCATGATTTATTACCAAATGTATTACAGAATAGAGCATAAAGCTACCAATAATTAATTATTCATTCATTCTGCTTTGGTGTCTAATTGTGCACAGCAAGCTTTTTATGGGCCACAACAGAGGAAGATGGGTGTGCTTGGTTTCATTCGCTTGGGAGTCTGGCAAAACTTTATAAGGGCCTGGAGGTCAGGTCACCAAGGCAACATGAATGGAGAAGGTTTCATCCTGGGAGGGGTGTTTGTCATCGGATCAGGTGAACAGGTAATCAATTAGATATTTCATAGCACCATTACAAAGCAAGAAAGTGCTTTCGCAGTGCATTTCAGAGCTTCTTCAACCACTTGCTTGTCCACACATATCCTGTTTTTTGTTGTTTTCAGGGGGTTCTTCTAGAGCACAGAGAAAAGGAGTTTGGAGATAAAGTCAGCATACAGTCGGTTTTGGAAGCCGCTAAGAAAATTGTGGTAGAAAAGTAGATGTTGTCTAAGTTTGTCAGGTGCAGCAAAGCTGCCAAGTTTGATTCAAATAGATTAAGGAAAGTTCTCCCTTGATACAGTCACAACCCGCCTCATCACACTTCATCTCTCCTACTAATGCTGTGAATAGAGAGAAAAGCTCAGGTTGTTGAATTGTTAGCACTGACTGGTACATTTAAGAGCTAAGTAACAATGCCATAGAATTGCATGTGACCTCGTTTTAATTCTGGTGCTTTAGTATGTACAAATGGGACTAATGTTATGTAATTAAGTAATATTGTTTTTGCACTTTAGAAATTGCTTGTCATGAATCATTGCATTGTTGTTTTTCACCTTCCTGCATTCCTTTGGTTGCCTGCTGCCATACTGGTGGTTTTCTGTGGTATGTGTATTAATGAAAGTCTGTTTCCAAACTCCATGTTGAAAGAGCAGATTTGATGCAAACGCATGCTTACAAATCTGCTGGTTTCTGGTCAGTGAGCAGCCAAAGGCTCAGCTAGGGGTGGACACAATGAACAATAAACATGTCATCTCCAAAAATTCAATTAGTCTTCATTTGAGATACTTTTGTGTATCATCCATGTGAATTGCAGTCATTTACATAATATTTCTCCACAACACAACATGCTACTTAGCCATTCAGCTCTAATCTCTGATTCGTATATTTGCATGTGCAACAAATGGAATTCTCCGCCCACCTACTGGTACGCTTGCATTTTAAAGGCAGAGGACTTTGAAACGGCACTAATGATAGCATTTTGCTTGTTGTTTAATTAGAAATCTGTTCCATCTGGGGAAGCCAAGCCATCCGGTTCAGAATATGTCTGATTAAAGGAATAGTTCACCCTAAAATTAACATTTACTCCCCTACAATGAATTGTTCACCAATGGATCCCCTGCAGTGAATGGGAGCTTTCAGAATGAGAATTTAAGCAGCTGATAAAAGCATCACGATAATCCATATGACTTCAGTCAATCGATTAGCATCTTGTGAAATGAAAAGCTGTATTTGTGAGAAAAATCTTCACCAAAGCATTTTAAATTTAAAGCATTGCTTCTGGCCAAAATGAATCAATCCATAACTTTTTCTCTAGTGGAAAAGCTCATCCTTTGTTGTCCTCTCACCTCAAAATCCACTGACATGTTTAAAACCGTTTTCGTTTGTAAATGCTGCTTGATCTGTGCATATTTCTCTCCTGATTCAGATGAGGCTTGTATTTTAGCTGGAATTTATTTATTTTTTTCAAAAATGTCTATGAATTTGTTACAGACACACATCTTCTCACTTCACAAGACATTAACTGATGGGCTAGAGTTGGGTGGATTATTTGTGATTGTTTTTTTTTGATCAGCTGTTTGGACTCTCATTCTGACTGAACCCATTCACTGCTGAGGATCCATTGGTGAGCAAGATGTAATGCTAAATTTCTCCAAATTCATCTACATCTTGGATGACCTGAGAGCAAATTTTACTTTTTGGTTGAACTATTCCTTTAAATCAACTGTTATATGCCAAATATTTTCTTGGTTCTTCTAAGTATGATGCCCCTCTATAGCAAATGCTGACAAACAAAGTATAGTCTCAGACATAGTTTAATATCTTTATTACATTGTTCCAGATAAAATACAGACAAGGATTTAACAAAACAATATAAAATGCTGGAAAAATAAAACAAGCACCAATAATAACATATTGAATAACTGCTGAAGTGGGTATTCCTTTACATGCAAGTAACATCACCCCAATTACTGCACTTGTCTGCACTTTTAACACTAAAGGAGACCGATCAATAAATTGTGCTCTAAGCATCAAGCATATGTGCAGTGAATCAATTTTCTTTTGGCGAGGCGCTTGATCTGTGCATATTTCTCTCCTGATTCAGATGAGGCTTGTATTTTAGCTGGAATTTTTTTTCAAAAATGTCTATGAATTTGTTACAGACACACATCTTCTCACTTCACAAGACATTAACTGATGGGCTAGAGTTGGGTGGATTATTTGTGATTGTTTTTTTTTGATCAGCTGTTTGGACTCTCATTCTGACGGCACCCATTCACTGCTGAGGATCCATTGGTGAGCAAGATGTAATGCTAAATTTCTCCAAATTCATCTACATCTTGGATGACCTGAGAGCAAATTTTACTTTTTGGTTGAACTATTCCTTTAAATCAACTGTTATATGCCAAATATTTTCTTGGTTCTTCTAAGTATGATGCCCCTCTATAGCAAATGCTGACAAACAAAGTATAGTCTCAGACATAGTTTAATATCTTTATTACATTGTTCCAGATAAAATACAGACAAGGATTTAACAAAACAATATAAAATGCTGGAAAAATAAAACAAGCACCAATAATAACATATTGAATAACTGCTGAAGTGGGTATTCCTTTACATGCAAGTAACATCACCCCAATTACTGCACTTTTAACACTAAAGGAGACCGATCAATAAATTGTGCTCTAAGCATCAAGCATATGTGCAGTGAATCAATTTTCTTTTGGCGAGGTCTTATTTGGTGTGGCAATCTATATTTTGTTTTGACATTATACAATTTAATGGACAACCATAATGTTATAACTACATATAGAAAATAACATGATCACTGTAAGTTCATTAACATGATATTAAAGGTGCTGTATGTAAGTTTTTGACTCTACTAAAGCATAAAATACCAGAATATGTTTGCAGATATTTAAGAAACATGCTAAGTTAACATACATGTTTATCTGAAAAACAACGCTAGTCAGTTATTCTCCTTCGAAAATGTGCGTTCCGGGACCGAATGTCGGTCTCTGTTTTGGTTTGTGAAACCCGCCCACTGCCAGTTTA
>NW_015667306.1:2746117-2749979 GCF_001515625.1 Sinocyclocheilus rhinocerous
TGTATATAATGCAACTGAGAGAGAGAGTTTAATGTGCACTTCTCCTGCTGTGTTTTGTTTAGCTCTTATGGTGATTTTTTGGAGTGAAAAAGGAGCAATAAACTTAGAGGTGCTGTATGTAAGTTTTTGACTCTACTAAAGCATAAAAATACCATAATAGTTTTGCAGATATTTAGGAAACATGCTAAGTTAACATACTTGTTTATCTGAAAAACAATGCTACAGTCAGTTATTCTCCTTTGAAAATGTGCGTTCCGGGCCGGAATGTCGGTCTCTGTTTTGGTTTGTGAAACCCGCCCACTGCCAGTTTACCCAATTGTATTTCGGCACCCCGGGTTGCCAGTTGGCGGAAAACACAGCGTATTTCATTTCATTAATCTTCAAGTGCGCTCTTTCCTGTTGGTGTCGTCAATCTGGCAACCTGCGTGTGCGTCAAGTCTGAGGAGGAGGGGCCGGGTGAAAAAAAACCCTCTCCAATATTTTGAATTTGGACTGCAATACCTAGTTCAACCACTCGGTGTCAATTCTACATACAGCACCTTAAAATATGTACAATTACACCATTATGGTTTTACATCCTATAAATATTGTCAGTGGTCTAGTGCAATTTACGATCATAAAATATTTGAAAGACCTTGAAACACCACCTTTGCTAATAATTTAGTGTATTGCTGATATTACAGACAGTAAGCTGGGTTAGTGTGGTTGAGGATGCTATGACAAGTACTGACAGTTAACGTCTGTCGGTTTAAGTTTGGAATTCTGTGTCTATTATGTTGAGCATCACTATAAAGCATTGTGATGCTGGTGAGAATTACACGACCAACCAAACTTTATATGCTGGTACACTGCGCATTTTGAAAGGAAGGATGAGTCTTGATACTAGGTGGCTGAAGTGGTCTGTGATATTTGGTGTAACAGGACATCCCGGGAAGAAATCAGACAGTTTTGTATAAATCACAATCAAATAGTCATATTTGCATAACAAGTCCAACACTTCTCTATATCAAACCTAGACATGTTTTTGTACTATCATCATAGTAATAGGGAATTTGTGCATTAAATAAAGCAAGCATCAAACCCTGACTGCTTTCAACTGGGCTACCTTTTTCAACAGCATACTTGTGTAACATTTAATGTGCTTAGATATTAGGCTAAATTATATGCCTACAATGGAGTGCTTAGGTCAAAAACAACAGAACTCTACTGCCTCTTAGAGGATATGATGAGAATAATGACAAGTCTATGTGCCGTTGCACCCAAAAAGCAGAGTTGTGAGAGTATGATGTCAAAACAAAAAAACACTGCAAAGGTTTGTTAACTTCATCCACAAAAACAACAGGAACCAGACAACAAAAACTTCACACTGTAACATTACCACAATACATCAGGGGAAACAAGTTTGATCATATGTGCTCAGGTTACAGGACCAGAGGCTAGTGAACTAACTAATGGTTATATCATATACTACAGACACTATGACTGACATCATCATAATAAACACATAATAGATTCCCCCATGACAACATTAAAGAAATCTGATTGTTGTTCCCAAAACTACATGTCTGAGATGTAATACATGATCAAGCAGGGCATATGAAGCAACTTTTTCTTCATACTCCAACCGAGCATATTTCTATCGAACATGAGCAAACTTTGTTCTTATCATTTGCTCTTGCTGCCTGAGATATGTAGTGCTTGTCTTTAAGCCCAGACACATTCTGTCCTATTTGGGGAAATTATTCATACAATCACAATCACAAATACTAATAATAAGTATTAAATATTCCAATAAATATTATCTTGACCTTTCTTCAGTACACAAAATACAATCCACACAACCAAATGTCTTGGAGACATTTGCAATGACTTCAAACCACACAGGTCTATAAGGCTTAATCAGAAATAATGAAGTATGGCCTGCAGGAAATGATATCAGTGATAGTCACCCGATAATTTTTGATGCGATCATGAAGGAGTGTTTGCACATTTCAGGGTTTCTTTTGTAGTACAGAGTAAAGCACACTGCATTCACTGTGTAAGTGCACTTAATGGGCACATAGTGGAGCATGAAAGGTGGAAATACTCCTTCTGGCAGAATAAAGATGAAAACCCAATTTCCTTAACTGTCTTTACTAACAACGCACATGGGAAAGTGGAGCTGGAGAGACGTTCCATTTGCAATTCAAACCACACAGGTCTATAAGGCTTAATCAGAAATAATGAAGTATGGCCTGCAGGAAATTATATCAGTGATAGTCACCCGATAATTTTTGATGCGATCATGAAGGAGTGTTTGCACATCTCAGGGTTTCTTTTGTAGTACAGAGTAAAGCACACTGCATTCACTGTGTAAGTGCACTTAATGGGCACATAGTGGAGCATGAAAGGTGGAAATACTCCTTCTGGCAGAATAAAGATGAAAACCCAATTTCCTTAACTGTCTTTACTAACAACGCACATGGGAAAGTGGAGCTGGAGAGACGTTCGAGCCACAAACCTGGAAATCTTAGAAAGTTCCGAGCCAAAGATCATTAGTGGAAAAAAAAAAAAATCATACAACATGCCTATGATAATCTAGTATAAATCAAAGTAGTGAATATATTGGTAAATAAGTCTACGTGTGTGTGGTCAACATAAGATGGAGGTGTAAAGCAATGCAGCGGTTAACATTCAAGCATCTTTAACTAAATCCAGCAGTAAGTTCTGACCTTCACTGTACATATAGTCATTTTGGATAGTACAATAACATGGGTAAAATTGTCAAAAAATATATAACTCCGAATAGCAAAACAAAAATAAATATGTTCTACCCTTCAAGTTATGCCCACTTAACCTCCAGTGCAGTGGAGGACATCAACATGGGCCACAACCTAGACCTCTCTACAGACCCTTGTTAAAATAAACAGTAGTGATGTTAGGATTGCTTTGTCGTATACTCTCTTGAAGCTCCGGCTCCAGGCTGCTCACCTTCATAGAACTTCACAGAGACAGGAAACAACCCAAATCAGCATGTCAATCAAACCATGGCAAAAGCGTTTTTAAATTAGAAGCACTCACCTCTTCTGTGGGAACAGAGCACAGCACAGCGGAGTGGCAAACACCAGACTGTGGAGATGGATATGTAAAATAAGTCATTCATTCATTGTTTTAAACCATGATTGCAGTGTATAGCAAACAAACAGTGCCTTAAAAACTCACCAGAATCCAACAAGTCCAACTTGTACAGGGGCATTGAGAACCGGGAACCGCTGAGAAATTAACACATTTTTAAGAAGCATTTTAAAACACGTCCTCTCAGACAGATTCAGATATATGCTTGAAATGAGTCTGTTTGTGATTCCTTACCTTCATGAAGGCCTTCTTCTCTAAGGCATTCATGATAACTGGAGGAATAGCTGTTTGCGGAAAAATTTATTTTCAAAAACACATTTTCTTAAATTCATATTTAACTACTTTATTTGGCTGTGAATAAGAGGTAGATAGAATAAATTTAGTGATTGAATACATTTTTACCAAAATACAGTGCCGTGAAAAGGTTTTTGCTCTCTTCCTGTTTTTTTTATTTTTTGCATATTTGTCACACTTAAAAGATTCAGATCATCAAACAAATTTTAATATTACACAAAGATAACCCGAGAAAATACAAAATGAAGTTTTGAAATAATGATTTCATTTATTAAGGGAAAAAAGCTGTCCAAACCTGCTTGGCCTTAAATGAAAAAGTAATTGCCCCCTAAATCTAATAACTGGTTGTGCCACCCTTTGCAGCAACAACTGCAATCAAGCGTTTGCGATAACTGGCAATGAGTCTGTTACAGCGCTGTGGAGGAATTTTGTCCCACTCTTCTTTGCAGAATTG
>NW_015667306.1:2750203-2798417 GCF_001515625.1 Sinocyclocheilus rhinocerous
ATCTCCTCCACATTAATACCAGTTTCAGCACAAAATAAACATGACTAAACATCCGAAGGTAAGTTAAAAGAAAGAGTACAACTTTACAATCCGTATCCTGTCTCATGTAATCTCTCAATCAGTGTTTCAGCCACGCAAAGATGTCAATATAACGGCTTCTAAACAATGTCATGTAACGTCACATTTACCTCAGAAAAAACATATTTCGTGACCATAAACTCATTAGTCAGAAAAAGAAACTCTAGAGAGGGGCATTTTGCTAAATATGTGCACCATATAACATATTCATTATACATTTTACTGTTATCAATGTTTAATTTATGTTTGAATAAATCCATCAAGTTTTTATGACAGCCACCATTGTTTATATTTCAAAAAAATGAATTGAAGTAGAAATATTATTATTTAATTGTCATTTTTATTATTTAAAAAAATTATTTTATTATTTTTAAAGTGTAATTTTAACAAATCAGTCAATTTTAACATTCAATATTATAGTAATGTAGTACCAACTGACTCATTTATATTTTACAGCATTAGTTGAGAGATTTTTTTTCCTTGGCATGCAAAAAAATTTAAAAACAGGAAGGGGGCAAAAACCTTTCACGCCACTGCATATTAGGGCTGGGTAAAAAATATAGATATCTCGATATTAATCGAGCATTAGTTGAGAGATTTTTTTTCCTTGAGAAAATTTGGCATGTATTGTACCTGATATATATCCAAAATAATCGATACTGAATCAAATCGGTAATCGAATCGAAAAGCTTGTGAATGAGAATCTAATCGAATCGTGAAATTTGTGTCAAACCCCAGCCCTACTGTATATAGGAGCTCCAAAATATTTATGTGAAAAACATCTACAAAAGCTTACCCATAGCTGGCACTGCCATGCCGATACGAGACACCACCACCTGTACGATGGCTTGCTGAGCAGCTTTACTTGATTCTCCGAGACGTTTTCCCTCAGCATCGGTAACAGGAATGCCACACTTCAGCTCTCTGTAGAAGAAAAATTCGAAAACACTTTGCTTAAAGCCTTTTGTATAATGCATTATAAAAGTAGTTTTAATGCATTAATTATGCCTTGTAATGCACCTTATAATGCATTACAATCTCATGAATAATTGTAACGACAGTTATTAATACATTATAACACTTTTTCATTTCAATTCATTGTTACACTATGCATTTTAAATTCAGTTATAATTATTTAAGACAAGATATAATGTGTTACAATGTACATTATGAATAATTATAATACATTATACCCTTTAATAACCCTTTTTAATGCATTATACAACAACATATGTACATTTTAGTAATTAAAAAACAGTTTTCTCACTTACCTTTGTCTCATGAAGGGTATGTTGATACAGTTTGCTGCTGCCACTGCAGCAAATGGAACAAAACGCCCCATAATAGCTGGCAAGTGCTGAGAAAAGATAAGATATTTCAAGTCACTACTGCCATATATTGTCTAGACTCTAGATGTAAAAACAACAGTCAACAATTAAAGGGATAGTTCACATTTTTCATAATTTTGGGGTGAACTATTCCTTTAAGCCAAGAAAGAGGTAAATCAAATTTTTGCACAGGGTAATAAAGATAAAAATATTCAACCACTGTCTAAATTTTTTAAAACATCTTTTGCTGTTTGCTGACTGGAGTAATAGCTGCTGAGAATATATGAATTAAAACAATAAAAAAAAAAAGTTTTTTTAATTTAAAATGTGTCACAATTTTGATCAAATAAACACAGCCATTGTGAGCATAAGAGACGTTAAAATCAATTATTTTAATGTTAAAAAACCTAAAAAAAAAAAAAAGTAGTGAACAGTAATGTATTTAAGAAAAAATATAAATGAAACTAATAGTGAGTAGTAAACTTATATCTTGGGGCCAGATTTATTAACAGTTTGCGCCAGCGCAAACCCTCTTTTGGCATTAAAATAGTACTGTCAGGATTTACTAAAGACGCGCAGTGAAAAATTTGCGCTGAAAAGGCGTGGACAGTTATTTTTGTGCCTGACCTTATTGAATATGCATTTGTAGGAGTTTCCCTTTCAGACGAAAAATTTATGGGAGGAGAGTATTAAAATCAATCATGCAACACAATTTACTAACGTTTGCGCTTATCAAATTACTGGTATTTGCACCATTATTTAACGCCCAAAAAAAGCATGTCTTAAAGCAGGCAGTAATTTGCGCTGTTTCAAATTCTGTCCATTGCACTGCAGTATTCAAACAATAAATCAAATGCTGTTTTGGCGCTGTTTAATGTGGAGTGACAGGTCGCTGTAGCGCCTCAGTTCAACAGACGCGGCAGCGCGAGGCGCACGTGAACTGATCATCTCCTCCACATTAATACCAGTTTCAGCACAACATAAACATGACTAAACATCCGAAGGTAAGTTAAAAGAAAGAGTACAACTTTACAATCCGTATCCTGTCTCATGTAATCTCTCAATCAGTGTTTCAGCCACGCAAAGATGTCAATATAACGGCTTCTAAACAATGTCATGTAACGTCACATTTACCTCAGAAAAAACATATTTCGTGACCATAAACTCATTAGTCAGAAAAAGAAACTCTAGAGAGGGGCATTTTGCTAAATATGTGCACCATATAACATATTCATTATACATTTTACTGTTATCAATGTTTAATTTATGTTTGAATAAATCCATCAAGTTTTTATGACAGCCACCATTGTTTATATTTCAAAAAAATGAATTGAAGTAGAAATATTATTATTTAATTGTCATTTTTATTATTTAAAAAAATTATTTTATTATTTTTAAAGTGTAATTTTAACAAATCAGTCAATTTTAACATTCAATATTATAGTAATGTAGTACCAACTGACTCATTTATATTTTACAGCATTAGTTGAGAGATTTTTTTTCCTTGAGAAAATTTGGCATGTATTGTACCTGATATATATCCAAAATAATCGATACTGAATCAAATCGGTAATCGAATCGAAAAGCTTGTGAATGAGAATCTAATCGAATCGTGAAATTTGTGTCAAACCCCAGCCCTACTGTATATAGGAGCTCCAAAATATTTATGTGAAAAACATCTACAAAAGCTTACCCATAGCTGGCACTGCCATGCCGATACGAGACACCACCACCTGTACGATGGCTTGCTGAGCAGCTTTACTTGATTCTCCGAGACGTTTTCCCTCAGCATCGGTAACAGGAATGCCACACTTCAGCTCTCTGTAGAAGAAAAATTCGAAAACACTTTGCTTAAAGCCTTTTGTATAATGCATTATAAAAGTAGTTTTAATGCATTAATTATGCCTTGTAATGCACCTTATAATGCATTACAATCTCATGAATAATTGTAACGACAGTTATTAATACATTATAACACTTTTTCATTTCAATTCATTGTTACACTATGCATTTTAAATTCAGTTATAATTATTTAAGACAAGATATAATGTGTTACAATGTACATTATGAATAATTATAATACATTATACCCTTTAATAACCCTTTTTAATGCATTATACAACAACATATGTACATTTTAGTAATTAAAAAACAGTTTTCTCACTTACCTTTGTCTCATGAAGGGTATGTTGATACAGTTTGCTGCTGCCACTGCAGCAAATGGAACAAAACGCCCCATAATAGCTGGCAAGTGCTGAGAAAAGATAAGATATTTCAAGTCACTACTGCCATATATTGTCTAGACTCTAGATGTAAAAACAACAGTCAACAATTAAAGGGATAGTTCACATTTTTCATAATTTTGGGGTGAACTATTCCTTTAAGCCAAGAAAGAGGTAAATCAAATTTTTGCACAGGGTAATAAAGATAAAAATATTCAACCACTGTCTAAATTTTTTAAAACATCTTTTGCTGTTTGCTGACTGGAGTAATAGCTGCTGAGAATATATGAATTAAAACAATAAAAAAAAAAAGTTTTTTTAATTTAAAATGTGTCACAATTTTGATCAAATAAACACAGCCATTGTGAGCATAAGAGACGTTAAAATCAATTATTTTAATGTTAAAAAACCTAAAAAAAAAAAAAAGTAGTGAACAGTAATGTATTTAAGAAAAAATATAAATGAAACTAATAGTGAGTAGTAAACTTATATCTTGGGGCCAGATTTATTAACAGTTTGCGCCAGCGCAAACCCTCTTTTGGCATTAAAATAGTACTGTCAGGATTTACTAAAGACGCGCAGTGAAAAATTTGCGCTGAAAAGGCGTGGACAGTTATTTTTGTGCCTGACCTTATTGAATATGCATTTGTAGGAGTTTCCCTTTCAGACGAAAAATTTATGGGAGGAGAGTATTAAAATCAATCATGCAACACAATTTACTAACGTTTGCGCTCATCAAATTACTGGTATTTGCACCATTATTTAACGCCCAAAAAAAGCATGTCTTAAAGCAGGCAGTAATTTGCGCTGCTCTTGGTAGATTGCTGGTCATTAAGGAAATGATCTGGCTGCGTATGTGTTCTTTAATGTGCACATTGTTATTAAATCACCTGCAGAATTTCCCCATTTCATTGCCACTTTTATGGAATTGCACTCTAACGTTAATTTGCCCTGTTTAGTAAATCTGGCCCTTAATGTTAAAATATTTTGTTTGCTTAAAGTCACCCTGTAATTAACTATAAAATACTGAGTAGTTTAGTGAAAGGACAGACCTTGGTCAGAGACTTCAGTCCAAGGGCTGTTACTACAGCTCCAGTTGTAGCACTAACGTAGGCTGCTCCAAGCTGACTGCAAAATTTAAAATAAAATATATGTGTTAAGTATTACTGAACAGATCAGTACCATTAATATTTTTCATGGTGCTCATAATTACTGATATTACATAATGCACAATTCTCCTTTACCAAGAAAGCTTGGGTTTAGAAAAAGCTATGATGTTGAGTAGTGTGTCATAAACAATTTTAAAACAATACAAGCCTCACTGCAGAACCTGTAAATCCAGCAACTGATGCTTAGTGAAAAAATGATACAGGCAATTATGTTGTTAGATAATAAACTGCCAATAAACACATGATCAGAATGGAAACATGAATAAATGAGCATGCTGTCTGAATCTGCCTGTATTCAGAATGTGTAGTGATCATGAAACACTGGCATCTCTGCTCCATGAAAGTTCATGGAGTACAAGTGGAACAGATTCCACCACTTGTATCATCATGGCAATTTGGCTCATGCAACAGATTTCAGGAAACGAAACTGTGCAATATACCAACATAGTGTGGGCGAAACACATCACACCATCAAGAGAGAGCTGCCATGAGGCCTCCATATAGAAACCTGCATCTAGATTGTTTCTAGTAGCGATCTTAGCCTTCATACTTCATGGTGATTGCCGCATCTCCACTGCGGTTAGTGTAGTTGACAATGGCGTTGAAGGACTGGTTTACCCACTGCCAGAACACCACTGCTGGGGTTGTCCTGATAACAGAGAGAGAGAGACTTAAATTAAAAGAAAAATGCATATTTAAAAAAAAATATTATAAGACTATTTATAATTAAAAACCCTTTCATAGACAATGCTGCAGTCATAAGAATCTCCCACACAAGGCTGTAATTTGAGTCACATGTTGGTCTAGCTCAAAATGACTCATTTGCAGATGACTCACTGATCCAAGTAAAAAAATAAAGTGTCCACAAAACCAGTAAAAAAAAGAAAAGTCACTTTTTTCAATCTTAGTCGAAGTATTCTTTTACTTTTGATTAATGATTTAAGAGCACAAAATACCACCATAAAACAGTCAAACTTCTAACCCTGAATCAAACCACCAAACTAAGCTATTCAGTAGGAGTGCTGTCTTTTCCATGATGACTCATTTAGGAAGTATTCACAGAACTAAGCGGGGATATTTATCCCACGCCATGGAAAAATTTACTCAGTTTCCTTTTCTGGCTTTAATGTATAACAGGTCTATATACACTTTCTGCCCTTTTGGTGTCCAGAACAATGAGTGATCCAGTGTGACAGTGTGCTTACCTGTAAAAGGTAAGCATGCAACCCGTAATGGTCATGTTCATGGGCACTTGTGCAGACATGCGTCCAACTAGCAGCATTTTCTCTCCTGTGTCTGGGTGGAAAGCAGAGTCGTAGATGTATTTGGCCCTCCATAGCTGATCTTCTGTTAGCCCAGGCTTCAAAATTCCCAACCTGTAAAAGAGGGCACAGCAGTACAGTAACAGTAATACATGAAAACATAGACTGAACCTGTGATAAACTGACAACAGCATGAAGAGTTAAAACAGTATTTAAAGGTGAAGGGTGTAATTTTTGGATTTTAAAATAGTTTCTCCTATCCCAGCTTAATTTGGAGAGACGCAAGTAAGCCATTTGTAGGTTGATTCCTCTGAAAAGCTCTGTGGCACTTTCAAAACATTGCTATTTTTGTTTGAGTATCATAACCAGCAACACTGACCAATGGCATTTGGGGTGGGACTGGCATCTGTTTGTCTGACCAATGGAAGATGGGGGAGTGTTTGAAAACAGCCATTAATAAGACTTCACAGGGCATCAGAGGAGGTAAAACACACACACACACACACATATATACTACTTCAAAAGACTGAGATTGGTATTTTTTTGTTGTTTTTGTTTTTGAAAGAAGTCTCTTATGCTCACCAAGAATTGAAACAATAATATTGTGAAATATTAACTTAAATTTAAAATAACCATTTCCTATTTGTATACATTTTAAAATGTAATTCAATCCTTTTATGACAAAACTGAATTTTCAGCAGCTAATACTCTAGTCTTCAGTGTCACATGATCTTAAAAAAACATAATATGCTGATTTGGTGCTTTACAACACATTTTGTATTATCAATGTTGACAACAGCTGTGCTGCTATTTTTGTGGAAATTGTGATGCTTTTTTGAGGATTCTATGATGAATAGAAAGTTTAAAAGAACTATTTATTTGAAATAGAAATTTCTTGTAACAAAGTAAAAGTATCTGCTGTCACTTTTTCTGTATCAATGTAATGCATCCTTGCTGAATAAAAGCATTAATTTCTTACAAAAATACTCTTATACCACAGTTCAAAATAATTCTAATTTTTCATTATATAAAAGTCTCTTATTATTTGAACAGATGTTCATTTCACCATAGCTCCTCTTTCAACAAAGTGAAACCTTGCTGCTATTTATGAAGACAAGACAAACAAGAGGTTGCACATATGTAATTAGCAGGGCCTAGTTTCAAACCACAAATCCATGCTACAGTGTTTTAAGAGTCTGTTTAGAAAGGAAAACGACCATTCTATATATTGCACTCTAAAACTTCTCCAGTAAAGTTGTGATTGGTAATTCTACAGTTTCTAAATTATGTTAAAGTACAGGATTTCACCCCTGAAGTTCATAGATACAGCATTAAAAACAGGCCAGAGGGATCACAGACCTGTAGTTCTCCACAGTAGCTCTGGCATCCTCTAAAACCTCACTGGACAGCAGCACGTTTCTGGGGTCCGTCACCATGAAGAAGTGCTGAGCTCGGCCCATAAACGTGCCCTGGTCCCATCGTGGTTCCTTAATGTTGATATTCAGAGGCAAATCTCCAGACATCCTATCAGCTTCTGTGAAGATCACAAAGAAGTCTGGATTATAGCGTCCAATTATACTGAGAAACAAAGACAGGTTTAGAAGTTGTTTAAACCTGATGTGTGGGAACAAGGTGATTTTTAGACTAAAGAACAAATGATTGAGGTCTCTGTCATGAAGAATGTTGAAGCTGCAGCTATGCCAACATAGTTGTGGTGGGTGACATAAAATGGTTTCAAAGGTGAAAGTAAAACCAAGAAAATGAATGACTGGGGACATTAAAAGTAACAGCTTTTAAACCATATTTACTCATGAACAGGACAGACCCTGTCTCTTTATGTTCATACTTATTAATTCGTTTATTGCCATGCACGCCTGTAAACAATAATGCCTGACAGATGAACATGTGAGATTAGCAATACATACATATAGAAAGAAGGACTAGCCGGTGCTGTTTACTGCAGAAAGTATGTAACTAAACTGTTTATTAACTAAAGGAATGGGTATTGTTTATCTACCATGGAAAAGCGAGCGTTATAAAGCGCATATTTACAGCTATCGTAGCTAATGCTAGCTGCTCAGCTGGTGTGATGTGAACTGACATGTCCTATGACATGAATTTAATTTAATTTCACCGAAGCTGTCACTTTGTCAAGCTGCTTTGTATGTGCAGGTTTTTACGTAACTTATAAAGTAAGCAATTTAATTACGAGCAAACTCATATTCCCTTCAACGGGCTAAAATAACGTTAGCTAGCTTCAACATAATCTCACGTAACGTTACATAAACACAACAATCATATCAAAACACACAAACGTGCATTTTTGTTTAAAGAGTCATTCAATAAAATATCTGACACAGACCTTGCTAAATCACCACAGGTAAGGTTCAGGTACACCTTGAAGCAGATGACCTCAGTGCTGACTGCTTTCCTCTGCGTGTACACTCACTGAACGCACTTCCGGTCTCGCCTTGAAAATCCGCCTGAAGAGGGCTGAAGTTGAACGGATACTTTTTTGTGTGTAAAAGGCGGTGATAAGAGTACAGAGACCAGCAGTTGGCTCATGAGACGGGGCGTGGAAGAGAGCTGCGCTGTGATTGGTGGTTCTGAAGGCGGGCGTGGATGAGAGCTGCATTATGATTGGTTATTCGATTCGTGATTTCCTGAGAATGCTAACCTCCACGGACGTTGAGTTGCTCTAATGGGGATTTTCAGATTTTTGAAAAAGTATTAAAGGTGTTCAAAGCGACTTTAGCGATTTTGCAAAATATCAGCCAGATATCAACCAAATTATTCCTCAAGCCACACTCCCTCCAAGCACATGAACATGAAAAATGGACCGAGGTCCAAGCCATACAGTCCGCAGTGAGGGGCACTCGCTCCGAAATCCGCCCGCCGGACAAAATGAGTGACTGACAAAGAACCTTTCTGATTGGCTAAACAAGGGCGGGCCGCTCTGCCTAACTCTGTTTTAAACATATTATTTACAATATGATTATCACAGACAGGTGTAATATCTGAAAACATATATTTCAGTCATATGGCAACAAATATGTATAGGCCTACCTATGGTATGCAGTTTGAGATGTTGGATTTTGCATTTCTAGTAAAGGAAATTAGGAATATGGGTAACATTTTTTTTAAGGTGTTCTTGTTACACGTACTTACTATTATAATAACAATAAATTATGCATAATTACATGCAAGTAACCCTAAGCCTAATCATAACCCTAACCATATAGTAAGTACATGTAGTTAATTAATATTACTCAGTACTTAAATGTATATTTACACTGGAACAAGGACACCTTAAAATAAAGTGTAACTGGAATATGTATATGGTGAAGCAGAAATTTACATGTACCTACATTAAAGTTAATTATTCATTTTAGGGGCGAATTCAGTGCAATACAATTTTAGTTTATACACTTAAAAACCAAATTCACAGAAAAGAAATGTCTTTAAATGACCACTATATGGCAGTATAGTGTCATGAAAGATGTTCTGATCTCCTTGATGCTCCAAAGGGGATCAATTACAGTTTATCCTGAAGACGAAACCACATTCACCATTTGGATGAAAAGAAATTCTCAGGATCAAACACTCCTAATTGCAGCCATTTAATCATGATAGATAATTTAACCACCAAAGAGGACAGAAGCATATAGGCTATATCTTTTTGAAATTCCCTTCATTTAGTGTCTGAAGGCAGTGGGCGCTTACCTGCAGACCAACGTGAGACTTAATTGGATCTGCACTTGTTCCACAAGACCACTGTTCATATAATACTCTTATGCTATGAGTGACGATTGTCAACCACTGGACCAAATGAGTTTGTGCAGTGTCCTTCTGAGCTGCTCCACATAATCCAATCACATGCCCTGAGAGGCGGGCTTAAAGAAGGCTAAGATTGTCTTGTCTCAGGTGAGGTCATGCGGCACAACATGGAGACAGGTAACGCCATTTAACTTTATCCAACTTTGTTTTTCTTGCATTTATACACCACATTAACAACAGCCTAAGTGGGATAAGTAAATAAGGTAAATGATCTTTTATTTAAGATGAATCTTACTGGTAATGCAAGTAATTTCCTACTAACTTGTTGTCTGCATCTGTCAAGGATCTCGTAGAGGATAATCTTTGTATAGTTTTGAGATCTTCTCACCCTGATGCAGTGAGAAGTGAGGCAGTACTTCATCTCTGAGAATGTTGGGTTGTTATGTTGTTCACTGAAGCGTTTCTATGCGCTTTACGTCGTAACCTGTTGCTTGAGCGCTGTCCGAGGTGCTGATGATGAGACAGTCAGCCAACTTCCTGTTTAGACTAACGAAACGACAACGCCAGCTTCTTTTCTTGACTATAGAATGCCTGACCCAAAAACCTACACGAACGCATAAGAGGTCAAGATGACGCGCACTGGATTCAGTGGGTTTCTTTAAGGAAAATGGATCCTGTTTTTATCGCTTCTCCAAGGGTAAAGGAATAATTTAAGTTGGATTATACACGTTTCGTTTTTCGTATGTAGTTTTATTCATTTGTTTACTTTGCATGTGCAAATACAGTAAAAATGAAATTTATATTGATAACCATAACCTGTGTTTATATAAGAAATTTGAGTGTGCTGGCAACTTTTGCAGATTAAGTAACTGTGATCCTGTCTGAAAGAACCAGCAGATTTCACTCAAAAATTCTGCACTTTCTGTCCATTTGAGGGACATTCATTACTGCTTCCTACTGAGGGAAAGAGATTTTCGTACTGATCACCTGGACTCACCTGTTGACTCATTATTATCTCTATTTTTTTTTTTTTAATGGTACGGTTATTGGTAAATGTATCATATAAAACATGCTGCATGTGATGGAACACACTTTTAGTCATATAAAAATGTATTTTCAAAACAAAATATAAAAGTGAAAATAAAATAATCACAAACCAAATTTAATGTAATTCTCTTGATCAATCCATTAAGAAAAGTTTTTTTTATTTTTATTTTTCTGAACCAGTAACCAAATAAAAGACATTGTTGAGGCAACACTCTTTATGCATTCACAGTTTAAAACAGTAGATCTTAACACATTAGTGTTCCACAACGGCTCAGTATCTCTTGCTGTGGAAACAGTGCAACCCTTAGCTTTCCAGAATGCAATAATTGCTGATATCACTTTACCTCCCATGGGAAATTAGTCATTGTGCGGCTGGGTTCTCACAGATCTTTCTTTGTCGTCTTGGATCACTGGCAGGTAAAGGTGAGACACTGAGGCCTGGGAGGACCAGATGACTGACTTCTGCCAAGCAAAGCTCCACTGGCAGTGAGGAGGGACTGATGCCCAATGCCCCAGTCTAACCCACAGACTTTCAACTCAACAAAAAGACCTGAGCCACTATTACACATCCTCTGTTTTTGCGAGACTCTCTTCCGAACAATGCATATGAGGATACATTTTGCTCTGCCACTTCTTGGATAATAGAATTTGTTTATCAGCTGTTTCATGAAATGATTATAATCATGTCGGAGTCCTCCGTGAAGACTCTGTGAAGACAAGTCACAACATTTCTTGTAATCTGAAGTGAACAATGCTGGATCCATAGCAGCTTCTTCCTGCACCACTGTGCAGTGGAGTTTCCTTTTGTGGATCTAATCCTGTGGACTGTAATCCTCGTGACTAGTATTGACCCACTGGACCTCTAGTTTTCCCCATCCACCCTCATTTCCTTTAGAAGCTCAGGCCCTGAATGAGGGTTAGAGGGGAGGTCGGCACTTTGCCATGGCTCATTCGTCTGACACGGCACGCAAAGACATGACGAATGGGGCTCATCCCAGTGCCCAGCCAGGGCCCTCGGGCACTTCTACTCTACCACGCTACCTGCACAAGAAGCAGCAGCGCCAGAGAGGAATGAGATCTTCCTCTCCTATGGGGAGAGTCATTCTCATCAATGCACCTGTCGATGGTAAATCTACAAGAGCTTGATCTAGATGCAGGTTTACCAACACATTCTCATGGCAATTCATTTAAAATAACCATTTCCTATTTGTATACATTTTAAAATGTAATTCAATCCTTTTATGACAAAACTGAATTTTCAGCAGCTAATACTCTAGTCTTCAGTGTCACATGATCTTAAAAAAACATAATATGCTGATTTGGTGCTTTACAACACATTTTGTATTATCAATGTTGACAACAGCTGTGCTGCTATTTTTGTGGAAATTGTGATGCTTTTTTGAGGATTCTATGATGAATAGAAAGTTTAAAAGAACTATTTATTTGAAATATAAATTTTATTTTTTGGTGAATTGGTAGCTCTCGTTTGTACGTTTTTGTACAATCATCCACACAAAGCAATTTGTCAAAGAATCAAATCATACAAATGAATACAAAATCGCCAATTCGAAAAATATATAAAATTTCTCATGAGATCAGGTTGAGGTGATATTTTCTAAAGTATGTTTATTCCACTTAAGGATTAAAATATAATAGAACTATATTGGTTATTGGCTACTATAAGAGTTTTTTTTTTTTATTAATTAGTATCAGTCGATATTGCATATTTTAAAATGGTTCATTTATATTTTTAGTGTTTTATTTTTTATTTTTAGATTCTAATCTGTATAGTTTACAATTTTGATATCTGCCATTTATTGGTTATCGGCCATAACATGAAAATTATCATCTGCTTGGGTATCAGCCAGATCCCTATCTATAAATTGGGATATCATGCATTTCTAGGACAATAACAGTACAGTGTTATCAAACTACGAAAATAACACAAACAGGATCCTGTGATTGAAGGAGTTGCTGAATGCAATACAATTGTTGGCTGCCTTTTCTTGCATTTAAAAACATGTAATAAAGCGTAAAAAAATTGTTTCGTTTTTTTTAAAGAAAGTCTTACATTGGAAATTCGTGCATATATTATGTTATATTATATTATATGAGAAAGAATCTTTTGCTAAGGAGCAAAAACATTGACGAAACCCATCACTATACTTGTGAGTTATATTTATTTTCAGAGGAACTTTCTATTTGTGTTTGATGTTGGTGCACTGTAGGTGGGGATGACAGTGAAGACATCCACACAATTACTGTGGACAAAAGTGAGGATGGCAGGCTGGGCTTCAGTGTGCGGGGAGGCTCTGAACACGGCCTGGGAATCTTTGTCAGCAAGGTGGAGGATGACAGCTCTGCAGGTACACAGAGGGGGTTACAACTGATGAGGATTTGCATTTGAGATTTGAGATTTATTACGACATGGTATGCATGTATAAGCTATTGGTGAGTTTCATATTAATGTGTTTTTGTATCCTGATTCCACATTACAGAGTTGGCAGGCTTGTGTGTTGGAGATAAGCTGGTCGAGGTGAATGGCATAAGTCTGGAGAGCATCACCATGAGCAGTGCCGTAAAAATCCTGACAGGAAATAATCGTCTGCGCATGGTGGTAAGACGTGTGGGGAAGGTGCCAGGTATCCGCTACTCGAAAGAGAAGACTACATGGTAAGTTGAGCTTTTATGTCATCACTTGAACATGATATACTATTTTGTATGTTTTTATATTAGGCTAAGCACACTCTATCAGGCTGAAGGTCAATTATAATGTTATTTCTGCAGTTGTCCACATTTTTGAATCCCATATTGACTAAGATATTGTCTTTGCTATTTCCTGTTATAATCATGATAACATTGCTTGTTTTCAAACTTTTTTATTAACAGAAGCTAGATGTTGAATGTTGATAAATTAATTCATCACGATTTATTTTGTGATTCCAGAATATTAAAGATTCTTATTCTGTATGTTCTTCGATAAAAACAATAGTTATTAAAAGGTAAAATACTATTCTTAGTATTCCTACTATTCTTAGGTTTTAAATTTTTATTGTAAATTGTTAAATAATTTTAAGTTATCTTGTGGACTTTTTTCTTGAAGTTCCCTGCTTGAGAACTATTACACTGATGATTTTGTGGCTGATGCATCATCAAGCCTGTACTCTGTCAAACACGGTTCAAGTTTTTCAGATATTACAGTATATATTGCATGAGATATTGTGTATCTGTGCATTTAAAAGTTTTAAAAATGCAATTGTTTTTATTTTCATAGTTATACAAAAAAGTAATGAAATGCATCAACATGTCCTAGTATTATGCAAGAAAAGTAGCTGTTTATATGGCAGCTTGACCTGTCTCCCACAAGCCTGCCTCCTGGAGGTTGTCCAAATACCCTTTGACAACTCATAACAGAAGAGTGTGTTTTGCCCTTGAACATTTAGAGGTTCTTTTAGTATTTGAAAGTCTGTATTTTTAGGCATTTTCTGTCGCAGATTTGCTGAATGATGGGGTTTAATTAGACTAACTGAACTGAGAAGATAAGCAGAGCGTAGTGATGGGCTCTTTCTCCCCCTGCCTTGACTAACGGGGTGGAAACCCTGTGACTCTTGGCCTTTACTTGTTATCTTTTCCTTCAGCTTCTGTTTCAGCATACAGAAGTGGTAGAGTTACCTTAGTGGGCTTCTCAGCCATTTCATTAACTGATAGTAGAGTGAGCAAGTTTATTACAGAAGTGTATGTGTGTCCACCTGAAGATTTATGTGTGTGTGTGCTTGTGTATAACACTGGATTTTTACTTAAAAGTGAAGTGTGTAATTATTTATATTAAAACACTTTTTCCTATCTTAACTTAATATGCAAATACAACTATAAGGAAATCACTTGTAGATTGATTTCCTCAAAGTTTAAACGCTGTAAACATTCAAAAAATGGTTCTGCTTTTTTTGAGCACCCTGATCGGCTAGAGCACAGCAACATGGAGCCAGTGGCTTAAGTGTGGGGTGGGGTTTTTAGTTTGTCTGTCCAATGAAAGAGTAGGACAATTCTGTTTGGTAACAACACTAGTTGTGCAGAAATGACACACTTCAGTTTTGATAATAAACTTTGTAGTTACCCTTCAAAACCTTTTTTTTTGTTTTGTTTTTTGAAAGATGTCTCATACTGATTAAGGCTGCATTCATTTGATCAAAAATCCATAAAAACAGTAATATTTAGAAAAATTATATTCCTCTTTTTCAAGATTCTTATATGAATAGAAAATTCAAGAATAAAATGTATTTGAAATAGAAATCTCTCATAACAATGTAAAAAGTATTTACTGCCACTTTTGATCAATTTAAAGGGATAGTTCACCCAAAAATGAAAATTCAGTCATTAATTACTCATCCTCATGTCGTTCCAAACCCGTAAGACATTCATTCATCTTCAGGACACAAATGAAGATATTTTTGAGCTTTCTGACCCTCCATTGACGGCAACACAACTGACATGTTCAAGGCCCAGAAAGGTAGTAAGGACATCATTAAAACAGTCATTAAAATATGTGCCATCAGTGGTTCAACCGTAATTTTATGAAGCTGTCCTTACTACCTTTCTGGGCTTTGAAGACCTTGTCAGTTGCATTTCTGTCTATGGAGGGTCAGAAAGCTCTCGGATTTCATCAAAAACTGAAGACCTTACAGGTTTGGAAAGACATGAGGGTAATTAATGACATAATTTAGATTTTGGGTGAACTAACCCTTATTTTAAAAAAGAAATTTAAGGACCCCAAACCTGTGTTTTTTTTTTGTAGAATGACTTAAATTATTGTGTCACTTATTTGTTTATTGCTTGTAAACTTATATGAATGTATGTGTGCAGGGTAGATCTAATCCACCGAAGGATGGTAGTGGAAGAAAGTGGTCGCACACCTTCAGAGGCCAGTTCAGATGGAGCCCTGCGCAGAATAGTGCACCTTTACACAACCTCAGATGACTACTGCCTGGGCTTCAACATCCGCGGTGGCAAAGAGTTTGGCCTGGGCATCTATGTCTCAAAGTAAGACAAAATGCCCAGGGATGCATTTCAATGTCTGACAACTTCATGACAACTGTTGCATAGATGCTATGGTTAATTGTTGAACTCTATTAATGTGATGATTTGTTTAATTTTTTGATGAGGCTGGACCCTGGTGGCCTGGCAGAGCAAAATGGAATTAAAATGGGGGATCAGATTCTGGCAGCCAATGGAGTGAGTTTTGAGGACATCACACACAGCAATGCAGTAGAAGTGCTAAAGAGTCACACTCATGTGATGCTGACCATTAAGGTGAGAATAACCTAAACTTTAGCAATAGACCTGATATTTGACCATTTGAGATTATCAGCATTATCAACAGTCTTATTTATGGAAATAACACCCACCCAGTTTTACAAATGAATAATATAGAGTGTCAATTTTTAATGACAGTATTAAAAAAGGTACATCGATGTTCTGTATACATCTTAGTTTATCAGGGAAATTTTAGTTTTTAGTTTAGCAAGACAAATGATTTCCAAAGTGCTTTGGCATATTAATTGCTACCACAGCATGTTAAACAACACTGCCTCTTATTGCGTCTGGGAGTGAGAAAGCATAGCAAAGCAGACAGCTGGTATTTAGCCGTCACATTCCTGGTTGCTCGCTTTACTCAGGCAGGGCTCAGGTTCCACCTGTGAAAAATAGCCAGCGGGTGTGCATTATTCACCAGGCCTTAGGGATCAAGTTATAATCAGCAGAAAGCCTCGTTTTATGGCCTTTTCTCATTGCCCCCATGGCAAGGCTCTGTCAAACCTGCAGTGGTGCTATAAGTATATAGGGCTGCTAAATGCCTGCTTTGTTAGCTATTGATGCCACTTCGTGGTGGTAAGTACGAGCTCTGCTAGTGATAAGTGAAGTGACAGTGTGAGAAAATGTCAGACAAGGGTCAAAACAAAAGGAGAATGGGATGTTTTTTGAACTTTGCTGCAGTCTGTTCGAATCTAGCTCCTGCATGAGGAGACCATGCAAGGCAGATCAGGCTGCCTCCTACCATCATCTTAATGATGTTCAAGCTTGTTTTATGTTTATGGAGAATCAAACTAACTGTGACTTCATGAGAGCCTGTAGTGAGGTCAGCGTACACCTGGGGCATCAGAAATGAGGTCATATCCTTCTGACTTCACTGGTGGAAAATGCTGTTTGAAGTCATTTTTAGGCTGTTTAGACTTAATTTGCACAATGAACTATACCCAAGGACTTTTGAACTTGCATGCAATGTAATTAAGGCTGTAGCTCCTTTCTCACTGTGATTATGTCTTGTGTAATATCCTGTCCTAGGAGGCTGGCCGATATCCTGCTTACAAGGAGATGGTGGCGGAGTACAGCTGGCTTAATAAATGTACGTAACTGTTACCTGCAAACATCACTATTTAACATCTTATCTGTTAATAGTACATATATTAATGGATAGGTTGCATGGTTTGTGCGACCCACTCGTTTGCACTTATCTTATAGAAATGCAATTTTCATAATTAATTGATGGTGTGCACTGGGACGGCCCATCTCCAGATTAAAGCTGAACGTCAACCGGCCACATGTCAAGCCAGATTTTTTCATTGCCCTCTGATTCTCTGTTTTCCATTTAATATGGATGGCAGTGTCTGAAAATAGCCACGGATTAGATCGTAATGTTCACATTCAGATAAGTCGTCCAGGATTGTGCATGTTTGTAACATCAGGGTGATTCAGGGGTATTTAGGTTGCAGGACAGAAGCTCATGTAATTCTGCTCCATATTTAACACAAGTGACATTGATATATTGTTCATTCAGATGTAAAAGGACATCAGAACTTTAATATTTATGAGGTTTTTAGACATGATGTCTGTTGCTTTATTTGTTAAGCTTTTTTATTTTATTTTATTTTGTTTTATTATTTTGTTTTATTGGTAACATTTTACTTAAAGCCTTTGTGTTTAAGGCATTATAAATGGTTATTAAAGGGTGTAATGCATTATAATTATTCATAATGTGCGTTGTAATACATTATATCTTAATGTAAATAATTATAACCAAATTTAAAATGCATAGTGTAACAATGAATTGATAAGTGTTGTAATGTATTAACTGTGGTTACAATTATTCATGAGATTGTACAATGCATTACAAGGCTAAATTAATGCATTAAAACTACTTTAATAATGCGTTATACATAAAGGCTTCATGAAATGTGTTATCCTTTTATTTTATTTTATTTTAGTTTAGTTTAGTTTAGTTTATTTTAGTTTATTTTAGTTTATTTTAGTTTATTTTAGTTTAGTTTATTTTGTTATCCAAAAAGCTATTTATATCTATAAATGAATGTATTGAGGTGGACCCAGTAATAGATAGAATAATAAATAAATAAATAAATAAATAAATAGTACAATATATAAAATAAATCTATTAAAATATAATATATATATGCAAATTAATAAGTTAAATCATATTTTGGCCTGGAGTAAAATCTGTTAATTTACCTTACCTTTTTACTTTATCTTTACGTTACCTTTTTTTCAATGTAGAGCGAGATAAAACTTATAACATCTTAATGGTTCTTAGATATATGTAAGATGATAATTATGACGATTTCTGCCACAGCATTTTAGGCAGCCAGATTTTTTTCCTTGAAATAATTGTGTAACTTAATTGTCAAAGATTAAAATAATTTTATTTATATTAAAGTTATTAAATAGAAGTTTTGCTATAGACAGTACTGTGCATTTAAGTTTAATGAAGTGGATGACAGATAAAGTGATCCAACTTTTTATCTCTAAAAATAATAAATGAAAGTCTCTACTTTTCCCCCTTAGTGGCTAATGGAGGCCAGCCCGCTTCCTCCCAGGGTTCAGACTCTTACTCTTCCACTTCCTCTCTCTCCTCCGGGACGCCGGTCAGCTCTCTCAGCGGCCTCTCGCAGGTCATGTTCCCTCCTGTATTCGGCTCAGAGATGGTGGATGTCTGTATCTCCACCGAGGACCGCTCACGCCGGCCCAGCTCTGAACGGATAGAGACCGCCATGCAGACGGACCCACCGGAGCCCGATGCCACATCAAGATCTAGTAGGGTCTTAACCACAGAAACCAGCCGAACGGTTGGCGAAACTGTCCTGTTAAAAGACACAGTAATACGCAGTGGGACTGCCAAAACTCGGACAAGGACCTTCTCTGCTGGGGATAAAGAGACTTTGGACTCTCCTAAAACGGCAGTCCTGATGGCTCTCAGCAAGCCTCGCAAACCCATCCGCCGATCCCAGAGTCACATCACTGTGTCAGGTACAGTAGGGCTGGTTTAGAGATAAGAGATAAAAAAACAGTCTGTCAGAAGGCTGTGAATCAAAATGAGTTGAGCTGCACAGGGCCGTCCTGTGTTTGTGTCACTGATGTAACTCATATCTCAGTTGTAGTGCCGGGGCCCAAGGTCACAACCAGATCAGTGATGAGGATCTTGGGTTATTTGATACACACACCACGCTGTGGAAGCTCCGCTCAGAATAGAAAATGTGTTGTCGAAAACCAGCAATTGACCTTTAGAGTCACACTGCTACGTCTGTTTGTCAAATATATAGCAGTGTGCTGCCATTGTATCTCTGCATTTAAATGAACTTGGTTGAATGCATAATACATCAGCATTACTGCACGGGATCTTGTCGTGAAAGATTAACGGTTCAGACTGGAGAATCTGATGCCTTGAGAAATGTATGCTCAAAATCCACACAGCAAAGTGTATATCATCCTGTTTTATTTGCCAGGCTTAATACCTCACACTGTGGAGATAAATGACTGGATGTTTTGTGGCCTTTAACAAATACCTTCAATCACAACTTAACATAACAAGCTCTTCTTCGATAAATCTCACGGAAACATGTTCAGGTCATATTTCACCCCAAATCAAAAATAGAAAAACATGACACCTATTTTAGGACCATTAACTTTTTTTGCATTTTTTTATTAACACGAAGAAGAAAAAATAGATATCATGGCCACAAGTTAAGAATTAGTTCCCATATTAATTCTTGACCAATTATTATTAATTTGTTCCCTCATTGTAGTTAAATATTGTTGAGCTAATGTTTTCTTGTTTTAATTTAATTAAATTGTCGATATAAAAACACAATTTAAGAAGAACCAATTAACAAATTGTGGGAACAAATTGGCCACAATATCTTGATTCAACCCCCCAACCCCATTGTGATCTCAGTGACTCTCCAGTTTCTGGGTCACCATTGCTCAGGGCTGAACTTGGAGCCTTTGCCACCTATAATACATGTATTTTATCACTTGAGCATGTTAAAGGTTTCCTTGTGAACATCTATTTATTCAGTATATTTTGCCTGGAGGTCACTCTTTGACATGTTTCTGCTTGATGTTGATCAGAGGACAAGCAGAAGAAAAGGAAGCATCAAAAGGACAAGGTAGAGACGGAGAGAAGCACCCTGCAGCGCTCCAAAACCTTTGTCAGCTTGCTCTTTAAAAGCGGACGCAGGCGGGAAAGGTCATCCTCTAGAGACAGGAAGGACAAAGGGGCAGGGGACGGACACAGAGGAAGATCCAAATCCCCGAAACATTTAGATAACGAACCGGGTGAGTCCACATGGGGTTTAACATATTTTGATGAGGATCACTTTCTGTGGATACCAGGGAATAGCTGAGGAAGATATTTGCATTCGAAAAGCCAGAAAGCAGCATAATGAGTTTTTAAAGAGCCTAAATCAGAGAGCTGCTTTACTGTACACTGTTCTGCGGTAATTCCCTTGAAGTGGCCTTGAGTCCAACTCCTGTGGTTTTGCTCAGCTAATGATTAATTGCATTGCTTCCTTCTCTACAGTGCATACTGCAGCATAACTTAGAAACACATTGAAAACTCCAAGCTAATCACAGCTTGTCAGCCAGTCAGATTTGCCGGTCTTTTTGTCTGGACATAATTGCAATTAGTTTACTTTTTAAAATGGGCTTTTTGCTGTGATGCCATAGAACAGGGGTGTCCAAACCTGTTCTTGGAGGGCCACTGTCCTGCAAAGTTTAGCTTCAACTTCAGTTAAAGACACCTGAACCAGCTAATCACGGTCTTCAGACTCACTAGAAACTTCTAGGAAAGTGTGTTGGAGTTGGTTGGAGCTGAAATCTGCAGGATGTTGGCCCTCCAGGAGCAGGATTGGACACCCCTACTGTATAGAACTATTTTTGATCCCCTTAATAACCTTACAATTAACAGTAAAGAATTTTATTTTTCCTTCTGTGAAGAACATTTTAATAATATAAAGAAGCTTTTTCCACTATAAAAAACTTTTTAACAAAGGAAAGCTTCAATGGATTCTTCATGGAACCGAAGATGCCAAAACCATAGATATTTAAATGAGAATTGCTGTCATCAGAGCTCGTAGACTGACTCTAGCACTTGTGTCCTCAGGTAAAGAGCGGGGTCGACCCATAATTAACCTGTTGAGTTCTCCCAGAGAGACTCGTGCTGGTATGAGGGAGCACAGCCCCATCCCCAGCCCGGAGACCATGGCCATGTTGGAGGATATGGCCCGCAAGCTGCTCAACGAGGATGAGGTGGCGGCTGTCATGAGACACTGTAAAAGGGTGAGTCATCTAAAAGTCTGCTGGGTTGAAATAATGTCTCATTTAGGACTTTATACGGGTTTACAGGTTTATCCTTTTCCAAAATGTTTATGTGGTTAACTAGAAAAGGCTCTATTGTCTTGCTATGTATATTTCTGACTAATCAATGTGCATGCTGGTTATGCTTACAAAAGAGGGATTTGCCTTGCCATTTATGATTGAGATCAAGTTATCCAAATCGTACAGAACTCTGAGTATAAAATTGTAGTTGTAATTGAAACAAAAATTACTGGAGAATGTTTTACAAGACAATACCTCAGTCTTACTATTTCAAAATAAATTCACATTTAATGCATTGCTTTCAGATTCTTTGTAATTATTTGTGAAATTACTAGTAGTTTCTATACCACACTTTTTCAGTGTAGACAATGCCACAGTTATCCGGATAGCGCTAGAGCAGACCGTATTACTTCATTACTACAAAATTGTTTAGTACTTTATTGACAGCTTGTGAGCCCTAAATTCCAAGAATGTTTCGTGCTTTACACGAATTTGGTAAGATTTAGACTCTAAATCCAGTGCTTGTGACTAGTTCACATTATCAGGAGTAAATTGCTGAACTAGGGCATCTCCTTCTGTTCTTTAGTTTTTAGTTGAGCGTGTGGTTGAGGATCTGGTGCGCCCCCTGCTGGCCATCTTGGACAAGCCTGAGAAGCTTCTGCTGCTGAGGGAGGTTAGGTAAGGAGTGTTTCAGTGTCAGCCTCCGAAATGCATATATTTATATATCTGTGCTGTACAATGTCCTCAAAGTGATCCCTGTAGGAAATGATACAACCAGAAGACACAAACTCTTCTCTGCACCAGGCATTTCATATCCTGAAATGAATGTCTAACCGTATACACACACATACATATACTACAAATATCCTGTTGCTGATATTTAATCCACACACACAATCCCTCTCATTCTAAAACCCTTGTTACTGTACACTACCATCACTTTTTAATAACAAGCCCTATGCAGTTTTCTTCATTGTAAGCTGCCATTTAGGACACAAATGCATCATTTGCAGGATGCCCAACATGCATCACTGCCAAAAGAAGATAATCTGTCTCTTATTGCCAGATAGCCTGCCTGTTTCTTTCTGCTGCTGACACTGCATGACCTCCTAACCTCTAACCTTGGAGTGCACAGTGCCCGCTGTCATTGTCCACAGTGTCGGGCTGTAATGTGCCTCTGACTTTTGAATGGAAGTCGTTTCTGAAATGCAAGAAAGGCGCCTTGCATTGTTTAACCTTCAAGCGTCCACCCACGCAGGTCTGAGACTTAATGCAGCTCCTTTGTAATGTCCACAGAGGAGTAATTCAAAACTCTCTGTGCTAGAGGCCCCTGAAATCTGAGCGAGATGTGCGTGTATGCAACGCCACACCGCTGCTTACTCAATGGATATGAATGTGTGATTGTCGCTCACATTTCTGGATGAAAGGGAAAGTGTGTGTGAGGTTTCGTAACATCTGCACTGATTTAAGGAGATGTAAATGAATTCAGCTTTTATACCATTTATATGTATGTTCGTGGGAGGAGGAACTCTTTGAGTCTGAATTCTCAGTTGTATTTATATACCTATAATTTTACCTATATGGTACTATGTTACAATAATGAAATCAGATGGCAATACCATGTACCTTGACATCCAGCAGCCCCCAAAAATATTTTGACATTTTAGCCACACTTACGCAGTTAGGAATAGTTGACCCTGGGTCATTCTAAACCCCGGGTAAACAGAAGCCTGTATATTGCTCTGAATGGACTTTTCGGACTAAAATGGTAGGAACAAATCAGTCTCTTCTTAACTCAAATATGAGGGCTGTGATTGGATGTCTGTTGCTAAGCATCTAGCTGTAATATTTCAATGGCGCAAAAGTGGTGCTAACCCTTCACAAGAGACAGGTTTCATAATTTCAGGTAAAAGTGGTGCTAACACCACTACTCAGAGCTGGGTAGTAACTGATTACATGTAATCTGGATTATGTAATCAGATTTTAAAAATCAAGTACTTGTAATAAGAGTATATTACGTTTTATAATGCTCATAATCAGATTACAGTTACTTTTTATGGATTACATTACATTACATTACATTACATAATATGCACACAATGGCAGTAAATTATTAATAATTTATTGGTTCTCCCTAATTGTTCTTTTTCTCTTTTACATTTTCCTTTCTAAAAAGCCTACTGTTTGTCATGCTATTTAGCTTTGACTATATTCACAAAATTGAATGGTCATGAAAATGTCATAAAAATAATTTTGCAATCCATGCTTCTGAACCTCTCAAGCAATTAGTCCATATATGAAAGAAAGGGATTCCCAAACGTTTTTGTCAGCTAAACCCCTTTGACATTAAATATTTACTTGATATATCTCTCAGGAAGGTAATATTTTAATAATTTAACACATTCGCATATTTACAGTTCAATGTGTCGTGCAGGTAAACAAATGAAATATTATTATTTTTAATGTTCAAAGTTTAAATAATTTATTTTACATTTTTATGATTTACTTAATTATTAGCTTTTTATCAACTCACAGACCCACTGCAGCTCTTACATTAAGCCCAGTTTGGGAAACCCTGGTTTAATGTAATGTTTGATTACATTTTATGATGTTGATATAAAAAGGGAATATATTTTCTCTCTCTGCGGTTTTGTATCAATATTGTATGTTTAATGGCAAGATTAAAACAAGTTGGATAAAAAGTTATCTGAAAGTAATCTAAAAAGTAGTCAAAATACATGACCTAAAATGAGTAACCTAGATTGTGTTACTAACTACAGTTTTCATCATGTAATTTGTAATCAGTAATGGACTACAATTTGTAAGTAATCTACTCAGCTCTGCCGCTACTAAAGGCTGGAATACAGTACATGACTTTAAAAATCTGAACATATTTTAAACATTAGGCATCATACAATTTTCAACGTTGTAATACCAGACTTTAAAATCTTTGTGATCACAGCAAACTCACGCAGAAATGTGTGCCTTGTATCTAGGAGATGTATGATAAATGAAATCAATACCTGTCCTAAAATCAGCTCAAAATATCAAACATGTTTGATATCCTCTGACTGGATGAAATCTGAAGCTATGAGTCTGTCACCATCATACACTATGTGATTTTCTTTGAAATCAGTCAGCTCAAATCTGCTGACTGGTTTGAGTTTTGGCACCTAGCATCAACTTCTCCTGGCTGTAAATCAGGGCAAAAATCTAGGCAAAAATCGTGTAGTGCATTCCAGCCTTAAATGACAAGTCTCTAACGTTCCTTTACCCTTTAAAAGTGGGGTTTAGAGTGATGATAACCTGCGATTATGCTTAGAATGTGTGAGAAATGGTTTTAATATCCCCTTGAATCACAGATTATCGGGGTGGATTCCACCTTCAGCCGGTACAGGATCTGGAGAGAGAACGGCAGCTCATCAAAGATCTGGAACGGATGCGTTTGGCAGGTTTACCGACTGGACGGCTTCCTCCTCCTCGAGCTTTCACACCACTCTTGGATGTACCAGTGGACACTTACATCACAGACTCGCTCCGTAATCATTCACTGAGTCCTGCTCGGCCCAGCTGGACACACTCAGAGTCTCCTCACGGCACGGAACGCATCGGACGCTCCCCCCAGAGAAGAGACAACGGTGTCCTCAGGACATCACACCATGACTCTTTATCCAGCAGGGGTGATTCTATCCCAGTGCGAGGGAGATCCCCTTATAGGAATGGTCATCGAATGAAAACAGACAAATCCCAGAATGGTAAAGAGGTAAAGCATACCGTAATGAGTGCACACCGCCGGAGTAGGACACCATTGACCCAGGTTTTTGCGCCCAGCTCGGATCAGGACTGGAAAGAACCAGTGAATGGACATTCAGACAGCCAAGAAACCCCACCAGAGCAGGAGTATGAACTAACCACAGTTACTATCTCTAAGACCAAACAGTCCCTTGGTGAGTTACTCGGAGTCACTGTATTGTGGCTTTGTGGCAACGTTTCTCAAATGACAAACATCCCATTTCTCTCTGACCAAAATAACTTGATTATATATTTATGAAATGTTAATACAGCTTGGCTATGTAAAAGTTGCCCCCACAAAGCTAGGGTGTTTTGGGTGGTTGCCAGGTTGCTCTGCAGTTTTTTTAAATCATGTTGCTATGTGGATTATAGAATGTTCTGGGCTGCTTGGTGGTTTCCAAATTCCCACACTCAAGCCTCTATTATATTTTGATCCATAGACATGGTTTAGGTCCCTCCTTCATTGTGAATCATGACATTTGTATCATTCACCAGGGAAATATGATCAATTTGATCACTTAGAAAAGTCATCTCTCCTCATACTCAAAAAAAGGCCAATTATTGTCGGTAATATAAACAGCGCTTGATGAGTTACATACCAAAGTTTAATACTTAGGGTTAGAGTTTGTTCAGATCTCTGTTTGTGAGTATGAGTAATAGTATGACTAAAGCTTGTTAATACAGTAGATTTGCAGAGCATGTGATTCATTCTGGACCCACAATCAAAAAAGGCACAAAAGCTGTCTTTAAAAAGGCCTTTAAAAAGGTACTAAGATGTACACTTTTGGTACTAGTACAGTATGTACCTTTAAGGTACTAATATGCACCTTTAAAGCTAAATAAGGTACAAAAGTGTACCTTTTGAAAAGGTACTACCCCAGTAATGGCTTTTGTACCTTTTTTCTGAGTATGTAGCGTACACTGACAAAATAAGAAATAAGAACTTTGTGGGAAAAAGACCATATAATCACTGATAGATTAGTATTAAAGAAGAGATTCTCCTTCAGTTATTCTTCTCACCTCACCAGAAGATGGCAGTGAATTGCCCAGTGAGATAATAGAGTGCACTCCCATTCAAGAAGGTCTATAATGGTCCTGGAGAAAGCTTAACGTTTTTATTTCTGTTCATCTTAATGACACATCTGCTGACATCTCTAATATGTTTTGTCTAGACTGGAATCAGCATCTGTTACTTTTATGGCACAATTAAAATATCAGTTTTCCACATCCATCCAAACAAAAGGCCTACAATATAAGAATATAAATGGTGTAGATGAATTGGTTATACAGTGTTTGTTTCATGCATATATAGAGAGTTGAAGTCATCATTAACATGTGGATGGCTAGATGATTCTTATTATTCTTTTTGCAGGAATAAGCATCTCAGGTGGGATTGAGTCAAAGGTGCAGCCAATGGTGAAGATAGAGAAGATCTTTCCAGGAGGAGCAGCATCTACTAGTAATGTTCTGAAGGTAACTGATCCTCATATAGACTCATCTACAGTAGGCTAAGCAGTGTTGCAGTCTAGACAAGGCTTATTTGAAACAGAACAGAACAGAAGTGTGACTAGGTTGAGTCCGACTCTAGGCCAAGACCAGAAGAGAGTCAAGTTCACATGTTTCTGAGTCTATTACAAGACCAAGACACTGACAATATGGCCTTGGACTCTGACTTGGGAGCATGTGGACTCTGTCTTGACTCTGGTCTTGGTCTCAGACTTGAATGAGCTGGTTTGATCTATAACACTGATGCAAATTATGCACAGGGCATCATGTGTCCAGTGAGTGACCAACCATTGTTTGATTTTTGAGCAGGAAATTTTTTAAATCGAACAAGACAAAGTGGAATATGTTCTCAAGAGAAGCGTCTGCTGCAACCAAGTGTCTCACACAAACTCCTTTTTCAAATTCTATACCATTGCTGCAAATAATGTATAAGGATATTGCTGGTAGGATTCATCCTAGCATTATTAGTTGATGAATAGTGTGTTTGTCACCCAATCATTATTAGGAAGGTCTGGTAATGATCAATGGCTGCAGGCCTTGTGATTTCTGTTTTGGTTACAGCTAGCACTCAGTTACGTTAGCTGAGCGCAGAGGCATTTTATATGCTTAAGTGGTACAACTCATTCATCATTGATGGATTACATCATCCAGACCACAAAACACAATATTTGAGTCAGCTGCTTCTTTTTAAGGAAGCTTTCTCCACATAACAACACATGCTGTACATCTCTATTGGAAAGACCAGCTTGGTCCAGGCTGGTTTACTCTGGTTAGTTCTAGTTTGGTGCTGGTCTTGCTGGTAGACCATGATGGAGCTGGTAGATCAAGCACGAAGCTGGATGTCACACTAGTCATTTCAGCTGGTGTACTGTACAAACATTTTATGTACCACCGTGTCTACACAACATCCAGGTCTTTGCATCTGTAAGAAATGAGGCAGAATGAGGGCAAAAGGTCACAGAAGTTGAGGGCATGATACCAACAGCACCTCTGTTACCCAGCATAAAAGGTTAAAACCCTGGAATCCCATGTGTGTATGTACACTTGTGTGTGTGTTTGTCAAGAGAAGCCGCATCCTTGTCGATTACAGCCTATCAGGTGACAGCATTTCCCTGGCCTGCTCTGAGAGGCTTGTGTTGCCACACTCAGGAGATCTGGTGTCAGGCTCAAAACCCCTCAGTTGCCAAGAACATCCACTCATCTCTGGCCTCCAGCTGGACTTGGTGTGAAAGACTAGAGGGTATTTCCATTCATACCAAAGGCTGACTAATTTACATTCCACTCAATTCACTTGTTGTCTCACCCTGAAGCCGCGACAGGCTCTTCAGAGCGGCTATCTTCACTGAGCTCTGCAGATTAACAGACCTGCAGAGGGAAAGTGTGGAGCGCCCTGTTGACATGCTTCCTGTTCCTGTTGTCTAACTGATAACTGTATTATCTGAGCGGCAAGTATGCTCCAGCAGCATGGAGGTCAGGTTTCTGTCACCCATTGTCTGCAGTCACATCCCTCTTATCAAACGTTGTTGACACGCATGGCAGATGGAGGTCAGGTGTTGTGTATGTGTTGGGGCTCCATAGAGTCTGCTCTTTCGGCTCATGTGTAATTAGTCCAGCACTCTCTTTTTCATCTTGATTATAGTCTGTTGTGTTGATCTTGATAGTCATTCTTCAGCTTATAAATACAGAGGGCTTCAGTTTAATAACAGAACTATATTTGGGCATTTTCTGGAGAAAATGTCAAGGGTCTTGCCACCACAAGGGGGCTTGATAACTTTCCCTGTATTTGCTAAGCCATAGGGTGTTCTGAGTGGTTGCTAGAGTGGTGGTTGATGACATGATGGTTGATGATATGTTATATATCAAAAAAATTGCAAGTAACTTTTAACCTGCACTGTCTGGCCCAAATTTGTGAATTCAAAAGCCATGCAATCTGAAAATATTTGAAAATATGTTTCTATTCCGCTGTATGAGCGCCAAACACATTGATTTTTACTCTTCCCTGAGTCATCTTCTTTCTCTCTCTCTCTTCATGCACACAGTGATGTACTCTGCTATCCGCTGATAAATGACTCCGCTTGTCCTCTGAAACCATAGAAAGCTTTGGTGATTTGTTTTTAGTCAAAAAGGCAGATAGCATACAAAAAAGACTGATGATGTCCCTGCGGTCTCCTTCATGTAAGTGCTGTTTGAAGAGAATGTCAGCTTAAACAAATCTTAGGCCCCTAAATGGCCATAAAGGGACACAAACAGAGTGTGTTGCATTAAGTATAATGTTTTGAAATACTCTTAATAATGCTCTTAAGTAGTTCTTGTGTTCTACTTTTGGGTTCACTCTCCATGACTGGAATAGTCTTAGCCATGCACGGCTCATCTGTAAGGGCAGGTGGGGCCAAAAATATTCACCCAAAACATAGACCTCTGTATAAACTGAATAAATAATAAACTATAAATGTGTTCAGCATTCTGCAACAAATATTTTCCAAATTTTCTTGACAATTTTAAGTCATAAAGTGCGCAGGATATATTCATCGCAAGCTTCGGCATGTACGTAAAATGATACTCAGTGGGGCAGTTGTGACAGTGCCCTCCCGAACTGCAGCCCACAAATTTTAAATGGTAAATCTGTGGTGAAAAGTGGAACTGCAGCACGCTCTAACAGCCATTTGGGCAGTTTTGAGCCTGCCCTGCTTCTTTTCATGTTACCTTATCTTGCTCCAGATCAAGACAATATCAGTCAGCTTTAGCTATATGTGTCTGCATCAGGTCAGTAACTAGCTGACAAGTCTGTTTTTCCTATGTGGAGTAGTGTTTTAAATGAATAAAAGTGTTAATCCTTTAGTTTAAATGTGCTCACGTGAAAAGCCTTTATATAGTTCTGTTGTGTTTGTTTTGAGATGAGACGTGATATTCGTTTCCTCACTTAAATTCCTCTACAACTTGTAACATTCTAAATCAACACTCGGAGACAATATTAAGGCAATAATTCAATTGCATTCTATGTATGTGTACTTTGAGCCTGTCGATCAACATTAGATCTCTGCCAAAAGTGTGTGTGCATGTGTTCAGCGATTAGACTAGAAAGACTATAAGCTTTCTTGAGTTTATAATAAACTAGCACTACCACCCAGAATCTGCCTAAATTTACCAAAAGTGGACTGCGAAGTGGACTTCACAAGGTATTCCGCCAGATTCCAATCCGAAGGGAGCGTACATGTTCAGTTCGAAGGGCACTGCAAACGTCATAGGCAATAAGGGCACATCGATATATCACTTCACAGGAAGTGGAGAGGGAAAATCACCCAACTGTCATTGCGCACCGTGTCACCAGTTAGAACTAACAATGGAGCAGAGCCGTTGAAAGAGTTTTTTAAAGGCTCTGCAATGGAGCGGTTGCAATAAATGTTGTTATTATTATACATATTATTTATAGTATTTAGTAGCATAGTAGGATTCATAGTATTTATGAATGGTTATGGCGATGAATGTTATATTTGCATATTGTATTGTATGAATAGGTGAAACAAAGTTAAACCAGTGAGAAACAGCTGAGGCTCTGTCATTTTTTATTTTACTTTATTTACCACAGCAATGACCACTACAATCTGTTAACAGTATAAACCTATACATTTTGACTATATTTATTAGATGCATATTTGTATATAAATTTGAAAGTAAAATAAATTACAATATTTATTTATGTTCATAATCTGTGTGACCCTGTCATTGCCTTTCTTTGAGGACATTCCAGGGCGTTCCAAATGAGCGATTATTGTCAGAGAAGTCCACTTCAACAGATATCCCGTGCTTAGGGAGTAGGGAGCAGTCAACACTGCGTAGGGACCCTGTCAATCGGAACGCACCTCAGGAGCCGCTAAAGTTGTGGGCTAAATTGTAAGCCTACTTGTATGAGGAACTTAAATGTCAATGTGAATTGCTGTTATCATCCCATTTTACATTCTTAATGTGACATATCTGAGTAAATTATATTTTATAACATGATATATAACTGGGCATTAATGAAAAGGGTCATGTACTGCCTTTTTTATTATTTTGTACTGTGTACTGCGTCTGCCTCTCTCATTATTTATACTACATGCGTGAATTGGTGGGCGGGGCTAAACAGGCAGTGATGTAGAAGCAGGCGTTTATCTTCTTCTGCGGAAGCGGTGATTAGCCACACTATTATATCATAGAGTTGTACATTCCACAAGCTGTTGTTTTGGCAGATTGGCTTCAATATAAGCTGTTTTTAGACTAATGAGAAAGTTTTGAGTTCTGAAATTCAAAAGATCCCTTGGAATTTTGATTTCTCAATTCATGACCCCTTTAAAGGGATAGTTCATCCAGACATGAAAATTCTGTTATCATTTACTCACCTTCACGTAGTTCCAAAACTTTAGACATTCTTTCTTCTGTCAATCACAAAAAAAAATATTTTGACAAATGTCACATCTAAGAAATGTGTGTGTGTGTCCATACATTGGAAGTCAGTGGTCAACAACATTCTTCAAAATATCTTCTTTTGTGTTTCGCAGAAGAAATTACACTCTTAGCTGAAAATAATGAGCCAAAATAATAAATGTTTTCTAGTTCTATTTAAGTGAGAATGAACAGAGAAATATAATGTCTCTATAAGAGGACAACAGTGTTTGTTCTGACCAATGAAGAGCATGAAAATAGACCCTGACCGCTAAGGATGGGTGTAGAGAGTTCACTAAACAGGTGCATCCTGGTAAGAGATCGTGACTGAGGAAATGTGCCTACTTTGTACTTTTTTCCTGGCAGGAAAGACATAATTCCAAAGACACTCTCCTGCATCTGTGTGAGTGTTGAACTTTTGGGTTATGCTCACCTAGAGACTGGGGTACATATTTGCTTCTGCTCACTCTGATTTGACCGTTTCACTCTTTAACTTAGTTTTATGCTGTTAGTGGTGTCAGAGATAGGAAAATGAGTTTAGATTGATAGAGTTTAAGTAAGTTTAGAGCTTATGGATATGCCATGTGTTTTTGACCTGAAAGACTCAAACATCTGTGCTTCTGGTCTGCCAGTGGTTACAATCACAGAGAAAAACATCAATTTCTGAAGTATAATAAACTGATGTCATCCACTGGCAGAGCCTTGACACACACACACACAGTGTGAAACAGGCCAGATGAGATCATTCACAGGTATTAACGAAGGAGAACAAAGGAAACGAGTGGCATCCTGTGCCTGCAGCATCTGCTTTTTCCTGCCATTCAGACAGCGCACTGCCAGAAATACTCAGGGATGTGTCATGAAAATAGACATCTGCATTAATGATCAAGTCCTACACCTGAACTTTTCTAGAAATCCCTTTTTTTGTTTGTGTGTGCAGGCTGGATTCGAGCTGGTGTCAGTAGATGGAGAGTCCCTCCAAGGTGTTACACATCAGCATGCGGTGGATGCCATTCGAAGGGCTTTCAGCAACAAGGCCAAAGACCCCATGGAGTTTATTGTCAAAGTTCCCAAGAACCCGACAAAAACTCTGAAAGCCATAAAGTAGTAAAGGCCTCGATATACTTATGGCAAAGTTCTCTTTCATTCTTCACTTGAGTTAAAAGAAGTTTGAAATACATGAGCTGTGGTAAACTGTTTGTAACCATCATGATGCCACCCACACTGCTGAGAGCAGCGATTAGATATGTAAATATGTGCAGCACACTCTTCTCTCAATAACAAAATAAGAAGTACAAAAATGACAGTGGTGAGAAAACAGCAGTTTAAGGAGTAGTTCACCCAAAAGTGAAAATTTGCTCAAGATTTACTCCTTTAGCTTCAGATTTACCCTCAAGGCATCTAAGATGTAGATGAGTTTGTTTCTTAATTGAAACAGATTTGGAGAAATAACATAACTTGAGAAATGCTCATCAATGGATCAGTGAATGGGTGCCGTCAGAATGACGAGTCCAAACAGCTGATAAAAACATCACAGTAATCCTCAAGACTTTAGTCTGGATAATCTGAGGGTTAGTAAATTATCAGCAAATTTTCTGCATTTTTGGGTGAACCATTCCTTTAAGAAAGCATCTGATCATAGCGAAGTGGATATGTTTGCACAAGCTCTGCAATTTGGCACTCCAGTCAAGTCGTGTCATATTTACATAGCTTTATACAATAGATAAAGCAAGCAGATTTACAGTACTAAACATGAAACAAACAGTATCAGTGTCACTTTCAATTAGAATTGCAACTTCAGCTCTCCAGTGTGTTCATGTTTTTACTCATGTCTGATCTTGACAGCCTGAACAGAAGAAATGAACAGAAGAAGATTTCACCATCAAAGAAGGCAGAGCCCCAGAGCACATTTATCTACTGTATTACATAATCGCCATGGACCAATGGTAGTTTAAAGGTGTTTACAGCTGAAGCAAACTTTTCAGTCAAGCTACTTTGAATTCCTGAAACAAACTCTAACTAACATTACGCCTGATTTTGTTCAAAATGACATCACACCAGTTCTTGAATTTAGCTTGAAGTATATCGGGGCCTTGGGGCTGCAGGGTATAAACGGTGGACACTTGCTTGGTTTGAAAGAGAAATCATGCCATCATGTCCGGTCCCTGAGCAAGAATCCAAAAATGGGCTTCCAGCAAGTGCTATTGGCCATTCACAGATGCTGACCTTTTCCCTTCCTGTTGAGTTATTTGCTTTTGAATCTATTCCTTTTCTATTTTCAGTTCATTCTATAAAATCTAATAAAACAGTCATAACTCATCATTTCCACCATTAAAGGATCTGAAACCCTGTATAAACATGTGATATTAAGGGTTTCTATTTTTGGTTGCGGTTTAAGCCTGGAGCTAGATAAGAGCGCACTGGCATGACATGCTGATAATCATAAGTCATAACACTACCCATCCATCCGGGTTACAGTTATGCCTGAGAGAGATTACACACAGCCACAGTATGGATTGAGATTGAGATTAGGTCTTTTTTTTTCTTTTAAATTGCTGGTTTGGTTTAGTGAATGTCTGGGGGATTATTACAAATGAGGATCCATGTCTCAGTTCACATCCTGTGCTCTAAGAGAATTTCTATTTTTGGCAACTTATGCTTATACTTAGCATTTTTTATATTTGTGCCTTAAAGCTGCACATATGGACTGTGCAATTAAGATCTAAACGTTGTGATGATTGTAGGATCAGTGTTATATACTGAACGTTTTTCTCTGTAGGCCTACGCATCTGCAAAGCATCTGGTCTGCATTTTTGCAATTTGTTTTATTACAAAAGTCATTGTGTGATTATAAATAAAAGGGTTAAATATTGCCGGCTTCCATTGTGTATGCTCTTTCGACTCTAATTCTGATTCTAAATGATAAAGTACACATTATTAAAGATACGCTATTGTAACCTCTAGTGGTTGAAGCATAGAACTACAAGTTAATGCGGAGGAACATTGTTTTGATTACGCGAGTTGTGCTTTGGTTATTCTACGTGGAAGAATTTGACTGTTTTAAGCGCACGGGTGTGCCTGATCGAATTTAAAGAGGTCATATGATGCGATTTCAATTTTTCCTTTCTCTTTGGAGTGTTACAAGCTCTAGAGGATTTAAGGATTAAAGAAAGACGATATATGACAAATATAACAAATATAATTGTTTTAAAATAACATTACAAATGCGTGCCAGTGTGCTGACATTAAAATTAACCATCAAGATTTCATATCAGTTCAGGAAAAAGGGTGTAAACCGTTTTAACTCGGCTAGTAGGCTATTTATAGACAAACATACTAGTAGTACTAGTAAAAAGTACTAGTAGTAACTGGTTTGGAGTTTGGCATTGTTACCAGCATTTACCAACATTGTTTTGTGAACCCAGTCAATGCTCAGAAAATGTGATGCTTTGTAAACTAAAACCAAGCTGGTGTTGATTCATGTTTTATTACACACACTGTCACTTTCCCTTTTTGTTTGCAAACTCTTTTCAGTTAAAGGTTCATTTGTTGTAGCTTCAAGCTACACCTTCCACCAATAGTAGCCACCCTGTTTACCTTTATTTGATGTAAACACGCAGGGAGGAATGACAGAAACATGCAGTTTCTTGCGAAATCTGTTTTGACAGTTCTAAAATTATTATAGGCTCACTGTAGTAATAAGGGTAGGGCACAAAAAATTGGAAGATGTATTCATGGTGTACTTGCGTTATTATACAGTAGTTCTTCAACATGCATTTCTAAACATTTTATAATTAGAATATGAATATAATAGGTTAAACGAAGCTCTAAAAATGTAAAATAAAATTGTTGACTTTATTTTGAAAATTTTGTTGTAAATTTTCAAAAACACCAGACTCAAAATGAGGCAACTTTCTATAATTAAAAACACTTTTTTACAAGAAATATACAATAGGAAAATATACATACATGACTACAAAGACTACAGATTGACAAAGGAAACATACACAAGCACATACATGAGGGCAAAAAGATTAAACGTTAATTTGCTTTGGTCTATTCACAGTGGTTACACCTTCAAGATATTTTGTGTGTTGTAAAAACAAATATATTGAATATGTCAATAATATTACAATATGAGGAATATTTACACATGTATTTTTTAGGGGAGTGATTGACATGTCAGGAAGAAATGCACAGGACATTGTCCAGGGGTAAGAGAGCTCTTCGTACACTAATAACATATCTGTGCTACAGAGATGAACCTGACAACATGAGGGATGATAATCTGAGCAGAGTGAGAAAAATATGGCATCATATCTTCTGATTCTCAGGTAGTCAATGATCAATGTAGATAAAAATGAACAGAAGCAATACAAGACTAGACTAATCATAAACAGTGAACCATTCTGGCCAATACTGAAATTAATCATTTGGCCTTGAATGAAAAGAATATTAAGATGATTATCACATAAATAAAGTGTCTGCTTTACTGTAAGATCATTGAGAGTATATTACACTGTTTTGTAAAAAAAAAAAAAAAAAAAAAAAAGGGAAGCACTGAGTGAAAATGCAACAAAACTGCAGATTCTGTGACTTAACATGAGATGCTCAATAGAGTGCCTCCAAGTCTCTTCCCATCAGTGTTAATGCTGGTACAATGGGCGAGGCAAGTAGTGTGCTCTGTACTATATAGGATATGATAAACTCCATGAAACCCTTAGCCTACATGCTGTATTTCCTCCCATTGGTCTTTTAATCTCATAGCCATATCAGTATATTTCGTTGAAGGGACAGTCTTTTCTGGTTGGATTACATTAATTGAGGCTGCCAATTAAGTAATTGAAGTAATCAAATGAATCTCAAATAACTGCATACATCAATATTTGTTGAGAAAAAAATCCAAATATGATAGCAGGCATGTAAAGTATTGAATGGACGTTCGTAATTTTTTTTATTTTGATATCATTAAACATAAGCCCATCATTGGTCTGCAGTTCACATCAACCCATTTAGAAACTGGATTTGTCAATCTGCCCAAGGTAGTTCACAAAGGACACATTCTAGCATTCGCTCTATGCTACAAATGTCTTTGGCCATTATGTCGCATCCTGCTGTTTATGTCAACATCTTACACTTCAAAGTAGTTGAACTTTAAAAATAACTTGAGAGCCCTGCACATCTGCACCACTGCGTAGATGCTTTTGAATGGAAAAACACGTCTTTTGTGAACTTCCTGTGTAAAAAAATTCACATTTCAGGTCAACGGGGGATTAAATGCGATATTTTTTGCGTGACTTTTTAAAAAAATTTTTTAGAATTAAGCTAAATTACAGCCCTAGTTGTACTATAGGGGTTTGTCAGGAACAAAGCACCATCTTTGAGGACATCCTTCCCTTCACCAGTGGCATCAATTAACTGCTGTTCACAGTCATTGTACATTCATCTGAAGTCCCTCACAGGTTTCCGAGGCAGGAAGTGATCATATAGATGTCTAAATACAAACGTTCCATGTTTTACTGGCCTCCGCAGACATCACAACAATAACTTGCCTTGAACATAAGTCTTTCTGAAATAGTGTGGAGAAGCATGCCAAATGACACTGCAGTGAAGGCCAGTGCTCCTCACACAAGCACAGTGGAAATTCATTTTGCGATGGCAGAGTGAGATGTGGGTTAGATTTCAGTGGCAGTGATCTCCTCGAAATGGATCTCATTGCTACGCATGTCAAACTCCTCCATGTCCCTGTTCTCCAGCTCAAGACTAAGTTCCCTCATCACACGTTCTAGGTCTCGGTTTCTGCGGTACATCTGGATGTAGTTCTGCTGCAGCTGCTTCTGGTAACGGATCACCTTGTCTTTCTCCTCCTGCCACACCCTGCGTTCATCTTCAAAGGCCTCCAGCTGGTCCTCACTCCGCCTCCTCTCATACATCAGCTCAGCCCGCAGTCGGTCCACCTGCTGACGGAGACCGTGAAGCACATCCACACTCTGACGCTGCATCTTCGCTTCATCGCTCTCGTATGCTAGAAACTGCTCTTCTCTGCCGTTGTCCCGGAAAGCAGGGCTAATCCCGTGTACAATTCCTCCACGGCTTTGGGGAAGGGGCAAGCTCATGCATTGACCCTTAGAAGGAAGAGTTTGGGACGGATGCACTGCCAGGGCCTCTTTAAGACGGAGGGACTCTTCCTCCAAACGGCCCACCTTCTCCCGCAGGAGCTCCGCTTCGCTTTTACGACGCTGCAACTCATTCTCGCAAACTTCAAGTTCGAGTGTACGAGTGCGGGCTGTGGCGTGGGCTTCCTGCGAGCGAGCCTGGCTAGCTTGAAGCTCCGAACGAGCCTCTCTCAACTGGGCCTTTAAAGCAATAATCTCGCTGGCCTTCTGGCCAAGATCAGCCTGTACGTCCTTCAGCTGCTGCTTCAGCAGAGAGATCTCACCTGACTTCTGACAGACCTGCAATACAGAAGCATTCAAGTTCATTGAATGTAATTATTGCTCTTTGCTAGATCTAAATGGCTACTAGGTCTTACCTCCCACTTTGTCTCTTCTAGACGAGGACCTAGCTGAGTCTGCTCCTTCTCAAAAGAGGCACATCTCTTCTCCAACGCCTCCCGTTCCTGCAGCAGTTGGGAGAAGTCCTCTTGCAGTTTCTTCTTCTCCTGCTGCAGCTGAAACACCTGCAACTGCATGACCTGTTGCGCCCGCTGTGCCTTCAGCTGCACCTGCTTCATTTTTGATGCACAGCTCTGCCGAAGGTCCTCCAACTCTTGCTCGCAACGCTTCTGTTTCTCCTCATACACCTGCATGGAAAAGATACATGATTTTACTTACGTTGTATCCACTGTATCTAACAATTCCCTGTCAAATGGCACTAATAGCTGGTAGAAAACTGTGATTGTCACCTGACAGATGGCTGCCTCGTTCTCATCCAGGTTGTCCCTGAGTTGCTGCAGCTCCAGGTCTCTTTCCCTCAGCTTCTCCTCAAGTTCCCGAATGACGCCTTCATACCCTTCTCCTGGAGCCGGGGAGCGGCCACACGATCCGCTGTCTGAGAGGGGCTGGCCACGGCCACTTAAAGACCCCGTGCTCTTACTGGATGATGACCGACCACTGTCGGAGTTAGAGTGTCCGTGGCCACCGCCGGAGCGTGTGGTTTCCATGTGCCCGGTGGGTACCTCGCTCTGTGCCAGGCTGTACCCTGTGCTGCTGTAGGTGGGTAGGCTGGAGAGTGAGTTGCGGCCTGAGTCAGACATAGTGCAGGACTGGCTACTCCGCGCGTTGCGCCCCCCACTGTAAGAGTTACGCTTCTCTGTACAGCCAAACCCTGCTCCAGTGCCAGGAAGTAAGAGGTTGAGGCTGCCCTGGCTTTCAGACAGACTGCCCCCTGACCGTGGAGACAGGTATTGCACGGAGTTGCGATTCTTGGGCACAACAGGCTTAAAGGCAGTGGGACGGATCAGTATCTTCTCCATACTCTGTGATCAAAAGTAAATGGTATTTTAACTAAATACACATGTATTTAGACTAAAACGCTAACTACAGTGCAGTTCAAAACTTTGGGGTTGGTAAGATTTTTTATTTTTTTGAAGAATATGTATCAAAAATACAGTAAAACAGCAATATTGTGAGATATTGTTACAATATAAAGTAACTATTTTGTGTTTTAATATATTTTAAAATATAATTTACTCCTGTGATGGAAAAGCTGAATTTTTAGTATCCATTACTCCAGCCTTTAGTGTCACATGATCCTTCAGAAATCACTCTAATAGGACGATCTGATGCTCAAGGAACATTTCTTATTATCAATGTCATTATCCATTTCTTTATAGAAACCATGCTTTTAATTTTAAGAATTCTTGTTGAATATAAAGTTAAAAGAACTTTTTTGTAACATTATAAATGTCTTTACTGTCCTTATTGTGTCTTTGCTGAATAATTATTTTTTCAATAAAAAATCTGGCTGACCCCAAACTTTTGAATTGTTATGTATTTACATAATAAAGCATGAAGCCAACAACAGCAACCACTATTTTGGTTAAAGGTGTAACTGAGGTGTCATTGAATAAATGTGTACAGTAAGTGATGGCATATTGACATATTGCAGTGATTAAAGGCTCTCTTCGATCAATAGAAATGAATAGCCAATTAGATGTACTGCCCACTGTGTGTAATGAGCATCAGCAAAACTACTGTTCTTTACAGTAAAACAAATGAATGAGACCTTGACAGTATAACAATGGGCAGAATTTTGAATTAGTTACTAAAATAAATGGTCTAGTTAAAAACAATAAATGTGTAGCCTGTACTACTTTTAAAGCACTTGTGCTTATTCTTGTTTGATCTATAAGGATTTTTCTTTTATGTGTACCTCGCAAACACCCCCAGACTCACCTTTTCCAGCCTGCCTGACACTGGGACGAGTTTGGGAGGAGGGCCACCAATGTTACCATTCATGCCTCTGTTATCAGGAGGCTCTTCGGTATCACTGGACGGGCTGCACGTGGTCACATGATTATCATTCCAGTCGCCCACTGGTTCGTCACTCAAATAGCCATAGTTGCCATTGCCAGCAGAGATGAGGGCAGAGGACCTGTTCTTAGCTGGTAGAGGAGGCTGGCTGGTGAGAAGCTGCTCCTGTGAGCTGGCGCTGCGCAGCGTGCCCTCTTGCTGTCTGAAGCAGCTCGTAGCTGGTGTGGGTTTGCGATACTTGCCGCCAAAGTCGCTGGCAGCTCGGCAGTGACGCTCCTGGTAGGTACGTCCAGAGATGAGGCTGCTGACAGAGCCCATGGTGCCTGTCGCGGCTACAGTGGCGGAGTGAGACACTGAGCAGCACTGCTGAATGTCAGCGCTGGGTTTGGGGTGATCAGTGGGCACAGGCAGTGCCTGAACTAGAGCCATGGCGAACACACACCCAGGACACACACTCTGAGGACAGAAAAACAGGAAGACAAGGAATTAAGATTACTGTCTAGATGGGCTGATTGTCATGTAACCTTTAAAATGGATCATATAATTTTAGGTCATATAATTGCACAGTTTTTGATTTCAAACACAAAAGAAATTTGAATCTTTAGACATGGCCACTTGACCAAAGTGGTGAAATTTCTCCCTGTAACTTTACACAATATTGCCACAGAATGAGATCATGGTCTTATTACAGGTTTTTGAATTTAAGTGCCTTGAGTTATTACAGCAATCTGTGGTTAAAGACCACATGATATCAAAATTCAACTTCCGTAGCCTTTAGTCAATGTCTGTTTTTTTTGAGACCATCTATATTGTACACTGTAAAAAAACATTGTCATGTCATCTAATATATTATTAGTATATAATTACTAATTAGTTAGCAATTATATATATATGTATATATATATATATATATAGCAATCACAATAACTGCCATTTCTACTCTTTTTCCCCATCCCATTTGAACTGCAGGTTGTGATTTAATTTTAAAATTTTTAGTAGTTGGACAAAGGCTATTGGTCATTTAAACAAAAGGATGATATGTCCCACCACAGTTTACTGTTTACATAGGAATTTGCTAATTACAGATCCTAGGGCTGTTCATGTATTATTATTATTATTATTATTATGTAATTATAATATAAATATAATCAATAAAAAAAATGCTTACAAGGGCAAAATGGTAATGGTGCCCTTTGCAGGGATTGAACAGCATCCTTTAAACTTTGATACTAGTGGGCACTAACATACTTGTCCATCTCACCAAAGACACTTTTCCTTAATAATGTTCTACTATTACATGCCATAACTGTACAGCCCTTAGTTAGCACAGCATAAAATGAATGAGCAATGTAACAGCTCAATTAAAAACAGATAAGCAAGCATTAGCAGTGAGTTATGTGTTTGTGAATCAGTGTTAGAGTTTAATTCTCGGATGGGCATTGAGGGGTATATATTTAGCCTGCTGCAGTGTGCTAAGAGCAGTCTGACCATGTGGAATAATCTGCAAAGAGCCTGCTAGTCCAATCAATTACACACACCCTCAGTGCACTTCTGAACACACTCCCAATGCACTTCAAAGAGCCACATGCAGGAGGAACACAGTCTTGAGTCGCCAGGAGAGATCAGACTGCACTCCCATCCCAGTGACCTCTCTGCCACCGGGACAGACAGGCAAAGAGAAAGCCAGTGCCAGTCTGACTCAGACTTCTCATAAGACATTCCTTGTTCTGTTCACTCATCCACATGCAGCCCCCCACATGCCATTTTAGCTGAGGTTTGAATTCTGATGATGTCAAAGTAGCAGACTTAAGCATGGGAGGACAACGTTTCTGTTGTCTCAACCTTCCCTTCCTGTCCATCATACCATTTTACCATGTACCATTACCGTCTGTGGGGAAGAATTCATATTTGGGTGAATACCTGATGATCTTATGGCCTTAATAAACCAATATGGACCTATTTAACCCTTATTATTAATATTTTTCTAACTACTGGAACTGTACATCCCTACCTTAATTCACTCCTACAAGTGTATACTCTCTCCTGCCAGCAACTTAATAAGAGATGCCTTTTTGTTCCTTCACACCGAGGCACAAAGTCACTCTCCAAAACTTTCACCCTATCTGTTCCTCTCTGGTAAAATGAGCTGCCAATCTCCACTGCTGAGATCACTTCTTTCAAGAAGCAGCTGAAGACACAATCCTCATTTTTCCTTTGGATTTCTACTCAACCAACTGCATGAGGTTCATCCTGTGATGCTTTTTAAACAGTATTGCAGGAGTTCACCTGTATGCTGACCACTAGTTGGCTTCTTTTATATAAGTATATGGTCCAAATATAACATAACATAACATAACATAACATATAACATAATATAATATAATATAATATAATCAATTTAAAAAGTTAAAAAAATATTTTATGTTACATATATTCACCATGGGCCCCCTGGAGTACCTTGAATGCTCTAGGATAGACACTTCTTGTCTAAAAGGTTGGAGGGTAGATTCTGCTCCGTTCCTCTAAATAAATCCAGGTGCATACTGACATGGCAACAGGAATTTCTCTGTCACAGCTGAGAATGTGGATATTAATATTAATAGCAGAGTACTTGGATAAAACAGTGCCTTGAATGAGATTAAACATAAAGTTTGAGAAAGAGGAGAAAGAGGGATAGCGTGACTCCCTGAGAGTAACAGTTTCCAGGGCGGCTCTCTGCGAGTGCTTACGCACATGGTTCCACTAACGTGGCTATCAGGTATTTCTGCTTCAGCGCTTCTTATAAAGTATGTTCCTGCAGCCAATCCAGATCTCTAACTGCACTGTGGCTCTGCTGCAGGGCACAACAATCAGTCCTTAATGTAAACAAACTCCAACTATGACAAAAAACAACAAGCAACTAATTGTACAAAAGTGTTTATACTGGTCCAGTGTTTGAGGACATTCAGGCTCAACTTACTCTGAGAGGCATTGTGCACAATTATAATTACCTGCTCAAATCTGAATTTCTTGTGTGACTGTTTCATCACACTGATTCTGTTGTTTCATATCTAAATGACATAAAATTGCCTAAATTTCAACCTGACTCTTCAAACTGAAGTCAAATTGCACAAAAAAAATAAAAATCACATATCCATTTCCATTTTCAGAATTTAAAATGTCAGATTCAGAGTGATTTTAGCTGTTCACTCAACAATAAATCTGACACTTGAGGGGAAAACGATTTGGGCTGCAATCTTAAGAGTGTGTCCAAGAGCAGAAAAAGACAAGGTTTTTCTTCGTTTTCAATCGTGCTGGAATCATCATGAATCACTTCACTCTTTTTAAGCTCTCTTCAACTTAATTCCACCCCCTCCTCAAAGCCAGTCCTTCCCCTTTGTTTAAACCCAACCTACACCATTCCCACCCAGATTCCAACTGTTACCCTAAAGTTACCCAAAATGAGCTGCATGGCCTCCAAACCACTCACAGAGCCTCAGTACATCCTGCACCTCATACAAACACACTAACCCAAACAGATCCCTGGACATTCTCCCACAGCCTGTGATGATATAATGAGAGGATCCCCTCAGGATCAGCACCTTTCAACCCTGTGAACTTCAAACCAGCTGGTCAGAGACCCGTCCTCTGCTGAATGACCCCCAGATATCTCTCCTCAGTTCCTCCTCAGTGCAGTCTGAGATCTCAAAGGCTAATTATGTTGCGCTCCTCCATCTCTGCTAAGGTTACTGAAATTCCTCTTCCATATAAACTCCCTCCAACCCCTAACCAGCCGTGTGTGAAAACTATTCACTTTGGTTTTGTTTTGTTATATATTGTCTAATCTTTTGAAACTTAAAGGGGTCATCGGATGCAAAATTCCCTTTTACATGTTGTTTGAACATAAATGTGTGTTGGCAGTGTTTGCACACATCCACCCTATAATGATAAAAATCCACTCAGTGTTTTTTTTTAATCCCTATAAATAATATCCCCTTTCTCAAATCAAGCCGTTCTCAGCTTCTTGGTTGTGTGACATCACACAGACCCAAGCCCCTCCCACGATTGTTGATTGACACTGGTGTTTTACCTATGTAGACAAGAATGACTCCTAAGCGATTGAGGTGTTTTGTTATTGGATGTAATAATGAAGATAGCAGTCGTTATTTACTCTTGACATCTGAGCCGCTGAAGACACAGAGGATTACCTTTGTTTTTGAACCCCATCTACCTAAATGCGTTTATGTTCGCGCGAATCATTCGTGATCCAGCCTCACCTACAGAAGAAGTGAGTACCAGGTTTTTTTATGAATCTTTGCTAATTGCCTTTCCTAATAACGTGCTAGTTAGCAAGTTCCACGGCTAAAGTAAACAGTCTCTCAGAGCACAGAAGAGAGGGGCGGGGTGAGCAGAGCTCATTAGCATTTAAAGAAACATGCACCAAAACCGGTTGCTGTGTGCAGAGCTGTTTTTGACAGGGTTAAAAGGGTGTTGTTTTACACTACCATTGAGAAATTTTAACCAAAGTATGTTATAGACTTTTCATTAAGACCCTAAAGAATCAAATCAACTTGTGGAAAATGGGCAACTGAAGACCCATTTAAAAATCATTTTGTGAAATAATTTCATTAAAAAATGTTTTTATACTCGTCTTTAAAAAATGCCACTTTGATATTTGATCTAATTTGATGAAAAATATAATTTACGACATATCACCTTTCTAATAAATAAATAAATATATGCAACTATATATTTTAGATATATTTTATTATCTGGACAATATTTTGTTTCTATTAAGTTGACATTTTTTCTTCCCACAATTAGAATAGTTAGAAACATAAAACTGGCTGTAAACTAAATTCAATAATTGTGATTGATATTATGATTTCTCACTAGCCTTTAGAAAGCAGCACAACACTGTCAAATTCTGTAAATACCTATTTTATATGATGTATTTAATTATATTATTTATACATCATATTGCATTATGCATTTTTAATTATGTATTTTTATATTATTTTTTATGTATTATTAACATAAATGTATTATTTACCAGATACAGGCAGTGTTATTTTAGTATTATTGATATACAGTAATATTACAGTATTTATTAATATTTTGAATGGACTTTTTTATATTTTCAGTTTTCATTTTAGTTTTAGTAATTTTGTGATGTGCTTTTGTAAATTTTATTTACAAGTATTTCTTTAAAAAGTATTTCTATGAAGCATTATTTTTTTTAAATATCAGTTTTAATTTTAGTCATTTTATTACTTTAAATTAAACTTATTTCAGCCAAGATTTCAGATTTTTGTTTGTTTTTAAATTATAATATAATGAAAATTAAATGAAAATTAAATGATTAATATATTGAAATTGAAATTTATATAATATAATAATATACAAACGCAAGCATCCTTCTCACTCTCGCTCAGTCTTCTTTGATCTCTCCTGTCTCGACAGTGAGAGAATAGTGCATCTCTCTGCTGCAGGTGTTTCTAATCAAATTCCACAGTGAGGTGGCTGGTGGCTGAAATCTCGTTATGATAAGTCTTAATAGCGCCTCTGCCGCTGGAAAGGATTAGTGGCGAGGTGTGAATCCCCTGGGAATCACGGAGCTTCTCTGTGGAGTCTGAAGCAGAATAGGATGGAATGCCAGCATTGAGCCTGGAACCCAGCAGAGCTCCAAATCTCCGGGCAGAAATCCCTAAAGTCTTAATCACATTTGGTCTCTGTTTGGTTCAAGGGTGTGAAGATCCCGATCAAAGCCTCTTCCCATGGAGACGTTAGACATGACATTGTGGCATCCAACACCAAAGCCTTTGTTCTGATAACAGCAGGCTTTTCCCATAACTGTGCAAGTATCCTCCTCACTTCACCAGAAGAGGCCAAGTGAATTAGCTAATTTAAGATTTTTGTCATGCAAATCTATCAAGACCATTTTCAAAGTACCCCAGACAAAACGTAATAAACATTACATTACATAACCCTCACATGCACATGAACATCCAGAGAAACACGGGAAACTAGAGAGAAGTGGAAGCAGCACAAAGGAAATGCTGACCTCATCTACTACCTCATCTGACTGTTGCAAATGCACAAACACATGCTCATTAACTCTGTGTGTGCGCTCCCCAAAAATAGAGAGGACAATGCAAAGTACATGCTTGGATAAATATGGCCCATGAAAAGTAGACAATTAATCCACAAGAATGACTCCTTGTGCTCTAAACAGGGAAATGTGAGAGCTGCATAGTCTCTGTGCACTCAAGTGATAACCATAAAGTGATCAGTGAAACTTATGATATTGTGTTTACGGATTATGAGGCCTCCGGCGGAACAGGAACATCTGAGGACTGAAGCAGTCAACTGTGTTTATTTACATTATTAAGGGATCTCTGTGCCCTGATGACCTTCTAGTCTTTCTCATTGGTCACTCTATCCATTCCTTTAGTTTCTTTTAATCATTCTTCTACCTTCCTGCTCTCCTTTGAGTCGCTCATATTCATTCCGTAAAGGAATGTCCCGGGTTCATTACAACTTATACAGCATTTGTTGCATAATGTTGCCTGTAAACCTGGTACATTTTGCACAATGGATATTAAGAAGGAAGGAACGTAATTTTCTTGTTTGCATGGAACTGTGGGTAGTTTGACAGACTGTTTGTTGTCTTGAATTAGGAAAATGTAAACTTGTTGTTTCTTTTGTGAATGTCTGCATACGTTCATGATGTACAACAACAACAACAGCCATTTTCTACATGTTTATCAGATATCTGGCAGTGATATTCTAGCATTTACAGCATTTTTTTAATTTATATTTTATAGCATTTTAATATTTGAAATTAACTTTAATTTTTCATATTTTCAGTTTTCATTTTTGTTAAAGTTGTAATTATTTTGTTATGTGCTTTTGTCATTTTTACTATTTTGAAAAATATTTTTACATAAATTTTATCATTTTTTATTTTCAGTTTTAGCAATTTTAGTACTCCAACTTATTTAATTTATTTTTAAGTTAGTTTCTAATTTTTTATTAATTTTTTTAGTTTTTTTTTTTTAGTTTTTCATCCAATATTTATGTTTTATTTGATTTCTGCTTTATTTCATTCACTGAAAACAAATTTTCATATTTTTTTAGTTAACAATAACAACACTAATGTCTGTCATGAAAAGGTTTTTGTGCCCACAGTAGTAGTCCCACCACAAAAAATGGAGATTTAGACTTTAAATCAGTGAATTAATGTAAGAGCTTTTACACTGTTTACTAGAATATTTTTTTAGTTAACAATAACAACACTAATGTCTGTCATGAAAAGGTTTTGGAGATTTAAAATGGAGATTTAGACTTTAAATCAGTGAATTAATGTAAGAGCTTTTACACTGTTTACTAGTTCCTTTGGTTTTACTCCTCAGTCACAATTGTGTCCTCTCATCATCTAGCACTAGATCCCATTTCTCCCACATTTAAACATGTTACATGTATGTGAGTTATAGATATGCATCAGTGTCCTGTTCTAGTCACACGTTCAGACCCCCCAGAGAGCTCTGACCGGTCGCTCTGCAGCCTGCGGCCCCGCTCCAAGACTTCCTGCCAGCTGCACTGTTATTGTCCCCTCTATCAGTTAACACACACAATGATACAAAAACACTCGGTTACATTCACAAACACACTGAAAAAAGACCACGATCACGTGACTGCAGCAGAAAACTCACTAACACACTGTTAGTGACCTGAAGGACCTACTTTGAAAAACATTAGGTTGCTGCAATTACAAGGTGTGCGTGTGCTCATTAATTATTCATATATGGAGAGTAATTGAAGCAGTAATTAGGCTTAATTAACAGAGTCTTTGTTATTTAGGATTAAGGAAATTAGTAATTTACAGTTACCACAAAAAGCCAAATGGCACAATCAGTTAGCCTTAGCTGTCATACATTTAAAGGGTCATATAAGTTCAGTCAATAAATAAAAAGCATTTCACTACAGCATAAAAACTTTGCAAAGTGCTTTTATTCTTCGAGTCTCTGACTGCCCTAAAATGGCACCTGTGAATTCATTAAGGTGAGACAAACTGTCCTAACTGGAGATGCCAATGGGATCCAGACTGCTATAAATGAGTTTAGTAATGAATGCCACTGCAACTACAAACTATGAGATCTTAGCATTTTTGTCATATAGTGTTAAAGGTATAGTTCATCCAAAAATGAAAATTCTGTCATCCAGACCTATATGACTGTCCTTCCTCTGCTGAACACCAAAGAAGTCATTCTGAAGAATGTTTACTAACTAAATAGTTTGACTTCCATTATATGGCCAATATATATACTATATATAGACTATATGGCTATATATACATATTTACATTTACATTTAGTCATTTAGCAGACGCTTTTATCCAAAGCGACTTACAAATGAGGACAATGGAATCAACAAAAGAGCAATGATACGCAAGTGCTATAGCAAGTCTCAGTTAGCTTAACGTAGTACACGTAGCAAGGT
>NW_015667306.1:2798447-2801715 GCF_001515625.1 Sinocyclocheilus rhinocerous
ATACATAAATATATATATAATGGAAGTCAATGGGAACCAAAACTGTTTGGTTACAAACATTCTTTAAAATGTCTTCTTTTGTGTTCAGCAGAAGAAAGAAAGTCAAGTTTGGGGCATGAGGATGAGTAAATGATGACATAATTTTCATTTTTATGTGAACTATGCCTTTAATTAAGTAAGTTTTGTTTGATCTGATGATTCTAGGAATGATCTAGATTCAGAAGTTTATAAATTATAATAAATACCATGGCCCTGCATGATAGTATTGCAATGCTAATAATAATTAGATAAGCTACTGGTCCCATTCCAGGCTAAATCCCAATTCGCATTCTATCCATCCTATATGGTTTTCAGGATTAAGATTAGTGTCCCAATTTATAGTAAAATGAACACAGTATGTCAAAGGAGCCTGAATGGCATATCTTTTCCAGTGGATTTTTGAAGTGTGCATTCATGTTAATGCGATCCACAACCCCACTGAAGAGTTTGTGACAGATCTCTGTACATGCATCTACAGCTGTAGAAATAATTTAGCTAAGTGAACACTTACATACGCATGCTTGAGTACACAATATTAGTGTACAGTGTTTCTGCATACTAGAAAGTATGCACTTTCCCCATCACAAGCACAGTACATACTTTTAGTGCATAGTAAAAGTAGGATTCAGCATCAGTCTTTTTACAAACATCCTCCTTTGTCCTTATTAGCTAATGTGCAAGACCGGCTCAAATGAATCAGTTAAAGACTTGATAAATTGAATTACGCTGTTATCCAGTCTGAAAAGTCCACCGGCGCCCAAATCTGGAGAAACAGAGTTTAGTCATGAATGACGCATCTGCAATAATAGAGTCAATGGAGCAAGAGAGAGGGAGTCATTGCCGTCATGGACCCAAATATCCTCCTCAGTGTGTGCTAAAATGCTCTGATGGACTGAAATAAATAGATGCTGTCTCCTCTTTCATCCCTTCATTTCTCAGTCAGGAGTTTCATTCTGAATGATGACAGTGAGTCACTGATCACACTTTCACAGACATTCTGTCTGGGAATGAGGATTATTCTTTCTGGCACACATACAAAAACACTAAGTGTGTTGTCATTAATTATGTGTGTAAAATTCTCTGTCAGGAAAACAAGGCAGAATGAGATCACAGGGAGTGTGTGTATGATTTATTGATAAGGTAGATGAGAGTCTTCTTAACCTCGATTTGATGTCTTAGGTAATGTCTCAACCCAAGTTTACAATAGACTACTTATTTGTATGGTTCTCATGATCATGGATATAAAAAAATGGAAGTCAAGTGACAATTTCTATAGTAAATACAGATTTTTGCAGATATGCACAACACTAAAATGTTTCATGGACGAAATATTGATTTGTGAGTGCAATATCTAATAACTGTTTTTTGAAAGCCTTTCTGCAAGAATCATGAACAATTGCAAATGATTGTAATGGTATTTTGATAGTTTTTAAGGCGATTGGACTTCAAAGGAAATCGAAGAACGAACTGATATGACGTCATTTAGAACAAAATCAGGCCGAAACGAAGTTCGAAACAGCTGACCAAAGCCAACTTTTTGGGGGAGTTCGTTTTGGCTCCTAAACACCTTTGAGCTTCCATTGGTCCGTGGCAATTACGCAATTGGTGGGTGGGTTCGGGAACTCCACCTTCTTTGACGTGTGATTCCCCCCCCGGAGTTCCCGTGTATTCACTGAATACACTGGAGTGTTGAATAGCTGAGCTGGTACAAATATATTCGCACCTGTACGATCGCTCGCGGAAAGACTTTAAAGATTCTGAGAATTAAAATCCTAAAAAGAAGTTGCAACGAAGCATGAGTTATGCAAAGCGACGTGGAGAAACATCCGATGCAAGTTTTCCAAAGCCATGAAAAGAATGAAAGGAAAGAGTGGAGATAAGGTGGCGAATAGCAAATACATGTGTTTCAAATAAATGTTGTTACAACATACTGCTACTGCTATCGTTTTTTCTGTGAGCGAATTTAAAAGGTATGCAATAAATGAAATGCCAAAAGAACATACAATAATTAACCTTTGTTTTAATCAAAATTAAATCATGACACCACATAAAATATAAAAAGGTGCAATAGTTTACCCAGTTTAATAAAATAAATGAACAATTATAAAATAAAGTAACATGTTTGTGTTATTGAGATGATTCCAATATTTTTTTCATATCATGCTAAATTTTTCAGACTAAAAAAAAAAAGTTTTCACACTATGAGCCATTCATACTTACCATAAAGGACTGATTATGGAAATGATATGTTTTTTTTGTATTGCAAACATGATACTTGACTCTGCTAATTGAACTGCTGCTAATCATTATTCTTTTGTCTATAATATTCTGACCATTGGTACCCGTCTCACACCTAGATACATTGCGTCATTTACATCATTGTTGTGTTTAGGGCATACGCGTGAGCGGCGCGACACATAATAATCTACACCCCGCCTCCAGCAGCGCAGGGGTGTTGGTTATGTTCAAATAGGCTACAGTACACCATCGCTCAGCCTTTTCGAACTTCTTTTTGCCCCCGAACGAAGAACGAAAACGAACTTCTTTTGAAGTATATCGGGGCCTTTAGTGTGATATCATATACAAAAGTATTTCACATCTTTTTTTAAGTTTGATGTATGTTTTTGAAAAACGTCTTTTCTTTTCACCAAGACTGCATTTATTAGATTGTGAATATTATTACAATTTCAAACAACTGTTTTCTATTTAAATGTAATTTATAAAGCTTATATGCTTTTGAGGATTATATGATTTTGTGCTCAAGAAACATTTATTTTATTATCAATGTTGAAAACAGTTCAGCTGCTTAATATTTTTGTGGGACGTGTGATACTTTTTCAGGATTTTCAGACGAGTAGAAAGTTCAAACAGTATTAATTTAAAATAGAAATCTTTTGTAACAACTTAAAAATCTTTACTTTTGATCAGTTTATCAAGGTATCCTGATTAAAACTAATATATATATATATATAGTTTGTTCATATAAATCATAAGACTATGTGGAAATGTTAATTAAAAAATTATTTTGTCATACTGCAGAACTAAAGTAAACTAAAAAAGCAAAATATAGTAAAAAAAAACTTGTTATACATTTATATCAAATTTATACTAAAATCTTAATAAAAATGAATAAAACGGTCCGTGCACAAGTTATTTGTAAACTTCCCAAGCACAAACTTTTATTTTCATAGAGGGAATAGCATAAAAGTAATTAAATCAATTAAAATAG
>NW_015667306.1:2801740-2811077 GCF_001515625.1 Sinocyclocheilus rhinocerous
ACTCAAATTTCAAATGTCTCATACAACGCCACTACAACAGCGTTTCCCAGAGACCACATGGCCGCTGTTAAACTCTCCATGTAAAGCGACTCATTTTTCATGGTAAATCCCTGTAGCTCTCCACCTCAACTCAATTAATTGTATGTTTCTTTGTTGAAACGCTGGATCGAATTAAGCGGCAGGGAAACACTGCCTGTAGAACAAGCATTATTGGCCCTGCTACTTTCACTGCCAACCTGTTGCTGTTGCAGGCTTTTGGCTTTTAGCTCTGTTTGGGGCTGTTGCCATGACACTTGAGGCCTACATGTGCACTGCCTGGGGTGAAAGAGAGCGAGAGGGGGAGGGAAACGGAGTTTGCAACAAAAACAGAGGGAGAACTCCACAGAGAAGAGAGGGAAAAGAACAATAGAGCATAAGAGAAAGGCAAATTCAAACCTGAGCAGGTGGAGTGTTAGAGAACATGCATAAATCAATCGCAGGCAGGCAAACAACAGAGTGAAGTAGAGGAACCCATAAAAGAATGAGTGAGAGAGGGAAACTCAACTCAAAGTTTAAGGAAGACAGGGGGCTGGTCAGCTCTTTAGCATATCAAAAAGCATATGGGCTCTATTAAAGGCCCCCTTGAACAGGGGCCCGAGCCGCCTCACAAACCTCCCGAAGACAATCTCTCCTGTCTCACTGTCTGAGCCTCCCTGGGCATCCCATCCAGCGAGCCTTTCAGAAAAGAGCCGGCTGGCTCAAACTCCAGAATGAGATGCAGCGGGCGACGTTATTCGCACAATACCACACAGGAGCTGCTGCCATCTGAACTGACACTACCTGCCAATCAACCGTGGACATTTTGTTTCACCCAGTGTGCAGCGCTGAGTCCGCTGGCACAGGCCCAGACGCCAGCCGTGGTGCCCATTACTGAGCATCTGCCAGCGGGAACAACCTCCCTTGGCCTCACTGCTATAAAGTATATTGAGTGCAAGCATCTCAGGAGCTGTGTGATCTAAACAAAGTCTTTTTTTAGTCAAAATCACCATTTTTACACCAAGTTCACACAGAATGGTGGCGTGAATATGCAAGTTTTGGAAGTTCATAAATAGCTGTTTAGAATACCAAATACAGTATAACAGCATACTTAATTACTATAAAAGACATTAGTCACATTAATAAATGATTTTAAGTAGCAATGTTATATTTGTTGTTTATTATATATTTGTGTATGTTTAATTTAAAATACTTAAAAAACGTATGAGCTAACGATTTTGAGTAAAGACCGTTTGATTTGACGACTGCACCCAATTTAGATTCTATGTTAATACAACTTGACCTGTTTGGTAAACTTCATTTAAGGCACCTGTAGGGCTGGACAATAATTCAATATCAATATGTATCGCGATATAATTTTTTTCAATAACGGTGATATGATTTTTAATCACATTTCCGATATTTCGATATATATTACCAGTGTTTCCCATACATAGATTTATTTGTGGCGTTTGACTTTGTTGAATAAACATGAGCACTGCACGTTTCAAAATCAAAACGCGGCGCGGGTGTTTTATATGAATGTATCTCTGAAGGGAACCGACTGTCTTCAGAAAAGTTTCGATGGCATTTTCATTTTTATCTGATAAAGTAGCATTCATGAGCGGAGCTGCTTTGATTACAGCCATTACTGGGGAAACCGCTAGTTTTATCACTCTAAAAGGCAAAGCGCCTCCTGCTGGCAGAGAATGAATTTGCATTTTCAATAAGCCCGTCTCCAGCAACATTTCCAACAATTTTTTTGTTTTCTGCAGCGACTCGGAGCACTTTTCATACCCTTTTTTCTGGCTGAAGCACATTTGTTTCAATCTATAAGAATAATCTCATTCAAAAGCTTGGAGTCAGTATAATTTGTGTAATTTTTGGGGGAAAGAAATTATAGAAATTAATCCTTTTATTTAGCAAGGATGCTTAAAATTGATCAAAAGTGATGATAAAGGCATTTATAATGTTACAAAAGATTTCTATTTCAGATAAATAGTGTTCATATCGATATCGGAATTATATCGCATCGACCGAAATTAAGAAATATATTGTGATATAAATTTTGGCCATATCGTCCAGCCCTATAGGCACGTTTATAGTAAAGTTAACTAATTCAGGGTAAAACTACTGCATACTGGATTGAGATACAGTTCAATGAGGGTTTATAAGGAAGAACTATTCACTGGACTTACAAAAAAAATAAAAAAACTGAATATAAAAACAATATGAACTGTGACTGGTTGCTTTATATGATGGTCAAAAAGCATCTTCACATCTAAGTATGCAAAACAGATCAGATGTTGAAATGCTGAAAGTCTGGCTATGTGAGACTAGTCGGTCTATCACTCTGCGGTCAACAATATTTGGTCAGTTTGACCCACTGCAATTCTGGGCATTTGCGAGCAGTAGAAAAGCGTCCAGCATTGGAATGGCCATGTAACATCCAGGAGCCAGTTGCTTCTGAGTCAGCTGCTCTTTGCCACGGTAGGAATTTCCAACCACTAATGATTATTCAGTTCAATCCAGTGGTCAGAAACAGACACTTGGAATAACAGTAGAACGGAGAGGAGCTCTATTATATTACTGTGAGAGTGGCCATTTTTAAGAGATGCCACTGATAGGATGGTAATAAAGTGATAAAGTATTTAAAATGTACTGAGTATGGTCTGAAAAAAATCTACTGAGTGAAATCCAGACTCTCAGTTATGAATGGGGGAGAGGACAGACAGATGGGTTACTGAAGAGCATATAAGGACAAGCTACTGCCCAGCAGAAATGACTGTTAGCCAATGTTTCTTCAAATTCAAAAGGTTGTGATATAAAAAAAATGATAATCTCAAATACTTTTAGATTTAGCAGAATAAATCACAGTACATAATGTAGCCTGATTGTGTTTTACAAAGGCTCAAAATAAAATGTTTAGTATAAAACGCTTTAGTGTCATATTCTTTACATGGTACTATCAGATAAATCCATGGAAATACCATGGAACTTTTTAACTAGAATGTGGAAAACAAAACGTATACTGTATTTTTTATTGATTTATTTTAAATTAATATAATAATAATAATAATAATGTTATTTAATTATTTTTTAAAGGAAAAAACTTAACTAATTAACTGTAACCTTACCGTACAGTGAAAAATGTAAATGATTTAACATCATATTATGTGGAATTTTACTGTCAGATTTATGGTTTTTGGAAGAAAAACTATTACTGCATTTACAGGGAAAAACTAAGGTCCCTGTGTGACATCACATGATTATGTTTTATTTAACTAGTTTTGTATCTTTATTTTTTTAACAGTATACATTAGGGTGTTTTGTGTTACATTTCGTTATTTAGTTAATGTTTATTGCATTATTTTGGTGCAGTGTGTTACCTAGATGGTGTTTTGTCTTTGTGTGTATGACCCTGCACCGTCTATACAAGATTATTGCCCATGTTTTATGAACAGACCTCTTACGATGAGCTCTGATTCTCTGATTATCCATTTTAATGTAAAAAGCAAGATTTTGGTAGATCAAGTAAATTAAATTCAGTAGGGTTTAATTGTTCTTTTTTACACTGTAAATAAAAAAATGAGCAATGTTAGAGACAGAAAGATGTGTTTTGCTACTGTCTCATGAGGGAATGATTGGTACTCTGGTCTCTCTTTAAATAGACCGCAGATCACTTTTATGTGCAGCCTCTCTGAGTTCTTCAAGTCAGAGTATTTCTTTACTGGCTGTGGCAATTGATCTTCTCAAAATGGCTTCTCTGCCTCCTCTCGAAGCTTTCTGAACCAAGCATCAGCAGAAAGAGACAAATAAATAATCTTGCAGTGTTTCTGACAAGCCATAATCATCAGTCTCATGATCAAACTGAAATCACAGCGCAGAAATGCACTGCAGTCGGGGAGAAAAGTGGCACAGCGCACATACCGGTAAATTAATTCCACACCAGCGCTTACATAACCAACGTGGCCTCAGACAAACTATGCCAGCATGAATATGTAATTCATCTTAAAAGTGCAGAGATGGTGAACCACAGAAAAAAAGACAACCTTGGAGCTGGTCATGAAAAGTTGCAAACACGCAGCGGGACCAGCCGCAAGAGGATGTGGACGTACAGACACTGTCCCAACAGATTCCAGCCGAGCTCAGACGGAGAGGAAAAGAGTGGCTTGGAAAGTTGTGATTCAGTGCAGTCAGCTGAGACTGAGTCGACGTTAATGAGCTCTCACTCTGTATATACGTCTGCAGGAAGCTACAGCCTTACATAAATACTTGGCACATAAAAGCATCTCATAAATGGAAACAGTAAAGCAAGCAGAGGAGATGGAACGAGGGGTTTTGGAGAACCTAAACCTGTGAGACAAAATGAGACACAGCCAGTCAGTGAAGCACACACTGTCCTTACAGAGACAGTGAGCTGACCGCATTTACTAAGGCTGTATTTCAGAGCCCTGTAACATATGAGAGTGATTTAACTCAACTATTATTTTCCGACTCACTGACGCAAGCACCTTTCCACCCCTTTAGGTGATCTCATCTGGAGCCGAGTCTGGACGCTGCTGACACGCAGTAACAGGCCGCTCTATTTCAGGCTTTTACTGTATAAGAATGTGCCATGAGCTGAGTCACATCCACTTTAAACACAAATGGGAATCTCAGTATACTTGGGGGCGTTTCAATCTAAACTTCATCCCTTTCGAGAACGAAATGTCAATAGATCAGGCCGCATGCTGGGCAAGAAGCTTAGTGGTGTTTGACTAGTTTGAAGAAGCTTTGTGTAAGCACTCTGCGAGGAGTGATTGGAGTGTGTGCTGGATGTCGGACGTTCCAATCCAAGCCAGTTGTTCATACGCCAAATTTTAGTTTCATATTCACTATTAAAGTAAAGGTTCCAAAAGGGGGTTTTCACTATAATTCTATAGAAGAACCATTTACAGTGAACTGTTCTTAAAAGAACCATTTTGCTCAGTGTGAAGAACATTTTAATAATCTAAAGATCTAATCTAAAGAAAAATCTTTTTCCACTATAAAGAACATTCGGTGCAATGGAAAGGTTTCATTGATGGTTCTTCTTGGAGGTGTAAATGCTAATAAATAACCTTTATGTTTAAGAGTGTACTTCTAAAACAGTCTCCACAAAACAAAAAAATCAAACAGCTTAATGAGTCCTGTAAATCAATCCATTCACAAGGCCCTGCTCACACACACAAACAAACCAGCTACAAAAAGAGCTCAACAAACACTCTTTACAACAGATATAAATTCCTACACACTCTTAAAAATAAAGGTTCCAAAGGAGGTTTTTACAGTGATGTCGTAAAGAACCATTTTTGGTTCTCCAAAGAGCTATCAGTGAACATTTCCTAAAGTAAACCAATTAAAAAAAAATCTAAAGAACCTTTTTCTACTATAAAGAACTTTTGTGAAATGGAAAGGTTACATGCATCTACATGGAACCATAGATGCCAATAAAGAACCTTTATTTTTAAGAGTGTAGGAAACAAAAACCACAAAAGATATCACACTTACAGTGTGTCCCCTAGACATCAACTACATTAAAAGGAGAGCAACTGAAGACTTTTGTTTAAGCTTCATGCATCTTAGATGTTTCTTCTGTGGGAAAAGCCCCAGTAATCTCACGTGTCTCCTCCTGAGTTCCAGAAAAGATCTCAAAGTTTCAAACTATGCTCAGATTTGACAAGATACCAAAAGTCAGAGATCTCAGAAATATAAACTCAAACATTTCTCATCAACTTCTTCCAATGATCTGAGCTTTCACATTCATTTTATAGATCTTTGCTCTTACTGTATATCAACAATCATTTCATGTTGCCTATTTTTATTTCTCCAAAGACTAGGAATTTCAGAAGAAACATCTGAGACAAAGTTTATACTTAAATGAAGCATGAATGAGATTTCTGTTATGTCTTTTGAGACATATTGTTCTCTGAGATCTCAAAATTCCTCTCCTCTCCCTGCTGTTTGCTGCCACAGCACTGCCCCCTTCTCCTGCTACCCTCCTCCCTCTCTCACTTGTCTATGGCCCCCTGCTCCTCCACCACCCCCATCCTCACTCACATTTAATCCCTCCTCATGCTCACTCCCTCTCTTTTCCCTCGTCTTTCTTCTACCTTTTTCTTTTCTTCATCTCTGTCCACTACGATGTGTGTGGAAAATAGAAAGACTTCGTCCTGTTTTTAAGACTGACCCTCAGTGGCTGCTTTAATCCTATAACGCCTACTGTATCATATTTGATAAGCAAATTTCTAAGGCCTCTAAATTATTGACATGATCAAAACTTTGCTGAAAAACCTCTCATCTGACTGATAGTTTATACTTTTTTAGCAAGTAAAAGACTTTTTAGTTCAAGTGTAAAAACATCCCCCTTCAGGTCATGGCACACATGTTATTTTGCTGTAGAATCTTTAGTGGTTTTTATAAAGTAAACATAAGAATAATTTTTATATTTCAAAATGAACACTTACTAGACTGAATCAACTTAGGTTTATGTGATTATCCATACATAATTTGTAGAAACAAAAATACTGGGAGATATTGACAACTTTTATGTAAGACGTCTGTCATACTGTTGTTAAAAATTACATTACTTACTGTTTTGCCATATAAATATTATTAACTGCACCAAACTGAATATTTTTTCCTCTCTTTGGGCCCCTGAATAAAATTGAGGAGCCTTTTTCTTATTTTTCTCTAAGTATTAGCTCCATATTCTCCATATTATTATTATTATTTATTGTATTATTTGTCTAAAGGTTCAATAAATCGTTCTATTTATTTTTCTGACTACTATTTCATATGTCAGGCTTTACAAGGTAATGTGACTAAAACACACACACACACACACACACATGCAGGTAAACACTGTGTGTAAAGAGTATGTTGTCCACTAACTGGATTAGAGTAAAACCCCTCCAATCAAGTCAAACTCTTCGTCTGTTTAGTGGATTTTCCTGGGATATATACGTTAATCTCAAGGCATGCTGGGACATAACCGCATGACTCACTCTAAACACTGACTCATCACATGTCCACATGCCCTGTTAATGCTTTAACATACGAAAGACTGCAGTAAACACACGCCGTCACCACAAATGTGCAGATAAAGAGCATCACAAAGGGTCTGCTGTGCTGTATGACATCACACTGAAAGTTTCATGCAAAGCAAACACCGGGATCCAATCAAATCTTTGTGAGGAGGACAAGGACTGAAAAACAACAGGGTGTTTGGGCGTTTCTTTCCAATTTGGCCCTCTGGACTTTTATTTGAATGTACTTTACATTTTTATGTTTAATAACAATGTATATTAGTGTACAGTATATACATGCATCACAGGAGAATTCAGCCATTTTTTAAATTTTTATTAACTTTTTTATGAATTAACAAATGACACATTACCATGTGATGGTAATGACATAACTGAGCAAAGACACCCAAATAAATAATACTTTTTTAAATAACACACTTTTTTCATTTGACAACATTATAGTTTAAAATAACAAAACTATTATATGACTACCTTGATTTGTCTTTGTTTTCTTCACACAATATGTCTCCATTGACACTGTTGTCTCCTTAATAGCCAAGTTCACTAAAGTTGAACAAAAACTTAACAAGGAGCAAAATCGTTGTGGTGAAAATGACAGTTTTACACTTAATTTGAATACAATTCTTACTAAATAATTTATATGAATTTCACACTTACACCAAAATGATTTTTATGTTTATTTTACCTTATATCTTTTTATTTCTGTTTTAAAAATTATTACAATAATTATTGTTTTTATAATGTTTCTTCTTCATATTTTAAAATGTAAAAATAATCTTAAAAAGTCTGGATCTGGGACAAGGTTTCAAAAAATATATATACAGTACTATCCAAAAGTTTGGGGTCAGTAAGATTTTTTTTTTTAAGTAATACTTTTTTTTTCGTTTTTACTGTTGAACTTCTGAGTCTGGAAAAATTTTCATGGTTTCCAGAAAAATATTAAGTAAAAAAAATATTAAGTAGCTTAAGTAACTGTTTTCAACATTAATAATAATAAGTACCATTATTAATAATTAAGCCAAATAGTAATTGAGCATCAAATGAACATTAGAATGATTTGTGAATAATCATGTGACACTTGCTAAAAATCAAGCTTTGCCATCACAGGAATAAATGACATTTAAAATACATTAAAATAGAAAAAAGTTTTTAAAAAATAATATATTTATTATGTGTATATATATATACACATATATATATATACACAGTATATATATACAGGTGCATCTCAACAAATTTGAATATCGTGAAAAAGTTCATTTTTTGTAACTTATTTCAAAAAGTGAAACTTTCATATATAGGCATGGAAGTGATCAGCCTGTGGCGTGGTTTTGGCACTGTAGGCAGGTGCAAAAATTCTGCTGGAAAAGGAAATCAGCATCTCCATAAAGCTTCTCAGCAGATGAAAGCTTAAAGTGCTCCAAAATCTCCTGGTAGACGGGTGCATTGACTTCGGACTTGATAAAACACAATAGACTAACACCAGCAGACGTCACGGCAACCCAAATTATCACTGACTTCAGGAACTTCACACTGGACTTCAAGCAGCTTGGATTCTGTGCCTCTCCAGTCTTCCTCCAGACTCCAGACCTTGATTTCCAAATGAAATGCAAAATTTACTTTCATCTGAAAAGAGGACTTTGGACCACTGAGCAACAGTCCAGTTCTTTTTCTCCACAGCCCAGGTAAGATGCTTCTGATGCTGTTTCTGTTTCAGAAGTGGCTTGGTAGCCATTTTCCTGAAGACGTCTAAGCGTGGTGACTCTTGATGCACTGACTCCAGCTTCAGTCCACTCCTTGTGAAGGTCTCCCAAGTGTTTGAATCAGCATTGCTTGACAGTATTCTCAAGCTTGCGGTCATCCCTGTTGCTTGTGCACCTTTTCCTACCCAATTTCTTCCTTCCAGTCAACTTTGCATTTAATATGCTTTGATACAGCACTCTGTGAACAGCCACCCCTTTCAGTAATGACCTTCTGTGACTTACACTCTTTGTGGAGGGTGTCAATGATCGTGTAATGGACCATTTGAGATACTGGATTTTTTACTTTTATGAGCTGTAAGCTCTAATCATCAAAATAAAAAAAAATTTAAAAAAACTTTTGAAATGCTTTACTTTACATGTAATGAATCTCGAATATATGAAAGTTTCACTTTTTGAAATAAGTTTTAAAAAAATTAACTTTTTTTAAAACTTATTTTTTCACGCTATTCTAATTTTTTGAGATGCACCTGTGTGTGTGTGTGTGTGTGT